>NC_053024.1:59791053-59943410 GCF_003073215.2 Triticum urartu | reverse complement strand
CAGTGCTCCCTTAAAGAAACGCCTAAGCTGGCGTCCGCGGAGTTCTCAGAGAGAAGGCGGCAGGGACGTCCTTCACTTGACGGGTCGGATAAGACTATTGGCTCATTCCGGACTAACCATGATCGGAGTCATGGCCGCATGCATTATGCGGGGGGTGCAGCCGCTTCAATATAGAGGCCACCCCATGTGGGATTTTAACGGGGAGGATGACGCCACCCGTTATGGTCATAAGGGGCCAGCCTCAGCTACCGCTCTAGTAAAGATCTTACCCACTTTGTACAAGGGAGAAGAGGAGGAATTCCTCCGCGTCAACCCGCAGGGCGGATTTACTATGTACAGCCCTCCGAGCTGGGTAAGTGGACAATTGTGCTTACCCATCCGTTTATATTCCCATGATTAAATATGTAGTCTAACGACTTCAACGCAGGAACTGCGTCAGGAAGTAAAGGATATAAACAGCCGTCCCCCACAACCCGAGGATCCAGAACGGTCCCTTGATCCGGACTCCGAAGAGGATCCGGACATATCGGTGGAGCTGATTGACGGGGTGTTTCATCAGCTAAGCAAGGACAATACCTTGGTGGCCATTACGGCTGATTACCCAGGGTTAATCCCGGCCTCCCAGGTAACAGAGAACGGAGTCTCACCCCCTTGAGAAGGAATCCATTCTCAGCCATTTCAGTTTTTCTGACAACGACCATGTTTTGCAGGGGAGGTTTTTGAGGTGGGAGGCCGAACCTGCGGCGGCTAGCCAACGAGGGGCCGCAGGGCCCCGTGGGGTAAAAAGGAATGTAGTCCGGACTAAGACGCCGGCGCAAAGGTATAGCGCACCCTCTTTTTCCCTGGTGTTATTCCTTCAGGGCGTATTTAACGTTCGCGCTATCTTCAGGACGAAGAGACCTTGCCGGACTATATCCGGAGAGGTTGCCAATCGTGCCTCCACCAGCCAGGCTCCAACGCCTGGCCCAGAAGCGGAAACAAACACAAGGCGCGCACCGGACGCCCCTCCGACAGAGGATGCGGACAGGCTGTCTGCCACCAATTCCGAGGTGGAGAGTGCCATGAACCACAGGCGTCGCCGGACAATTATTCGCGACACTTGTTTCTCCCAAGAGGCATTAAATGCTTTCAATTCGGGAGATGCGTACCTCCGTGCCGCTCAAAATGGTTTAGCCAGAGCCATGAAGCAATATGTAAAAGACATACGGGTAAGAAAATTTTGGTAAATATATATATACCAGTAGCCCCCGAGACTTGAAACAGTTAGAGTAACTGATTTAAGGATCATTTGTTATGCAGGTTCTGACAAAGAAGAATACCGTACTGTCCCAGGAGCTGGAAGAGTGCAAAGCCCAACTGGAGGCCGCACTAGCCGCGGCAGGGGAGCCCAAAGGGACCCCATCTGGTAAAATATACTTCGAAAGATTAGTATTTTGCGAAGTGCGGCGTGAGTGTAAATCTGGCAAATCATATTGCAAATGGCGCCGGACTGGATCCGGAGAGATAACAACTCGTACGCCAGCTAAAGGCCGGTGAGAGCATGCTGACAAGGGTGAGGCGGGAGAATAATGATCTTTAGGATGCCAACACCAAGCTGGTCATTGAGCTTAAAGATGTTCGTGGCCAGCTGTCGGACTCTACTAAGGAGAATCAGCGGCTTCGACGCGGCATATTTAGTAAGTGCTTAAGCGAATCTTTGAAAGAAAAGAGTTCGGCGAGGAAGTCGACTAACAGAGTAATGTCTGTAGGTATGCTAACGGGTCGTCATGTAGAGGAGATGCCCAGTTCTACGGGTGACCTTCTTCCCGAGCTCTCACAACTGCACGAACGAGTTCGGCAGGCGATGCGGGGTGTTGCCCAAGCCTTATGGCCTTCCCACTCCATGCCCGAGGGCCTTGGAGAGCTTGCGGAGAAGCTTAGGGGAGCTCGGCGGCGCTTCCGGTTGTGGAAGATATCGGCCTGCCGACAAGGCGCTAGGGAGGCCTGGGCCATGGTGAAGACGCGGTACAGGAAGTCTGACCCAAACCACATGGCCGAGGTCGGACCTGTGGGGCCTGACGGGAAGGAGATCCCTGTAAGCTTAGTGTACGGCCAAGTAGCATTGGCCGCAAAGTATTCCCAGCAGGACTGTAAGTTAGACAGCCTGTTAGATGGTATCGAAGAGGAATACAATCAGTCATAGTGACTATGTAATTTTTAATTGACATGTGTAATGCCTTCTAGCCGGATTGTAGATCGTTTCTCGTTGCCGACCTTTTCGCTTCGACCTCAGGACCTGACGGTCCAGAGTGTTTCCGAATACAGACCAGGCGTAGGGGTCATTAGTGCTTTATCAGACAAGTGCCCAACTAGTTATGTATATTACATGGTTAGTAAGAAACATCTTCCAGAGAGAATAGTTCAATTAGGGGTTCCTTTCTCTGGGAGGCATGCCCTAAAGTGCATGTCCGGACTGCAAACGCAGGAAAATCATCTGGGGGCATATATATAAATGAGTAAAAAAGGTCATCTTTTGGTTCACCGACCGAATATTCCCTTAAGAACGCTAGCTTTTGGCTTCACCCAGTCTGAGGTACACATCCGGCTGATCCGGCAGTAACAACCGCATAGGTGCTCCCTTTACCACCTAGCCGAACAATCGGGAACGTAGGGGTAAGCACAGGAGCTAGGCAACCCAGCTTGGTCAAAACTTAAGTCATATCGATGCATATAATGGTGAAGAAAAGGTACATGCGGAAGTTTGACACATGTGGTGGGCGTGAAGCCCGTATAAATAAGCTTTTGTTAAAGAAGCCCCCAGGTTTAATGAGCGTGAGTAGCACGTCACTTGAGAAGCCTTTAAGGGCAATAAAAGAAAAGAGGGGAAGGAGAGAAATGTGAGACAGAAAATGTAAAAAATGGACAGAGGAAGGAGACAAACACAGAGTCCGGCGCTAGGCGTAGAATCTTCGGAGATGGGCTGCGTTCCATGGGTTCGGCTCGAGTCGGTTATCTTACGCATCTCGAAGGCGGTATGCTCCAGCAGTCAGGACTTGGTCGATTATGAAGGGACCTTCCCACTTGGGCTTCAGTTTGTCCTTTTTCTTGTCCGGCAGGCGTAGAAGTAATTTGCCAATGTTGTAGTTTTTGGCCCGCACTTCTCTGCTTTGATATCTTCGAGCCTGCTGTTGATAGAATGCGGAACGGGCTTTTGCCACGTCGCGCTCCTCCTCTAAGGCATCCAAACTGTCCTGCCGATCGAGCTCGGCTTCCCTTTCTTCGTACATGCGCACTCGAGGTGAGTCATGAATTATGTCGCAGGGCAAGACTGCCTCTGCGCCGTACACCATAAAAAATGGTGTGTATCCGGTGGTGCGATTTGGCATGGTCCGCAGCCCCCAGAGTATGGAGTCTAGCTCCTCTACCCAGTGCATGTTAGATTCCTTGAGGGACCGCACTAATCTGGGTTTGATGCAACTCATAATGAGATCATTTGCACGTTCGACCTGACCGTTAGTTTGTGGGTGATAGACGGAAGCATAATCGAGCTTGATGCCATGTTTTTGCACCAGAGTTTTACCTCATCGGCCGTAAAGTTCGTGCCGATATCGGTGATGATGCTGTGGGGGATGCCATAACGGTGTACGACCCCGGATATAAAGTCTATCACAGGTCCGGATTCGGCCGTCTTAACAGGCTTGGCTTCTATCCATTTGGTGAACTTATCCACCATGACCAGTAAGTATTTTTTTCTTGTGGGTTCCGCCTTTAAGGGGTCCCACCATGTCAAGCCCCCAGACCGCGAAAGGCCAAGTGATGGGGATAGTTTGGAGGGCGGTGGGTGGCATATGGCTTTGGTTTGCAAAAAGCTGGCAACCGACGCATCGTTGGACCAAGTCCTGAGCGTTCGCCCGGGCCGTCGGCCAATAAAAGCATGTACGGAAAGCCTTGCTTACAAGGGACCGGGCTGCGGCGTGATGGCCACCGAGTCCGGCATGAATTTCAGCCAGCAAGTTCTGCCCTTCCTCTTCGGAGATGCACCTTTGAAGGACTCCGGTAGTGCTTTTCTTATAAAGTTCTCCCTCATGGACTTTATAGGCTTTAGATCGCCGCACTATGCAGCGTGCCTCGTTTTGGTCCTCTGGGAGTTCCTGCCTAGTAAGGTAGGCTAGGAATGGTTCCGTCCACGGGGCGATAACGGTCATTAGTACGTGGGCTGAGGTTGTGATTTCATTGGCAGAGCCTCCGGTTATGTCAGATTGTTCGGCGTCGGACAGTGCGGTTGGGTCCGGGCTAATATTGCCATGTTCCCCTTCCCATACTACAGATGGCTTGAATAGCCTTTCCAGGAAGATGTTGGGGGGGACCGCATCGCGTGTTGCGCCGATGCATGCTAGGACGTCTGCCGCCTGGTTGTTTTCTCGGGCTATATGGTGAAATTCGAGCCCCTCAAACCGAGCTGACATTTTGAGGACGGCGTTGCGGTAAGCTGCCATTTTTGGATCCTTGGCATCGAAGTCTCTATTTATTTGGGATATCGCGAGGTTCGAATCCCCGCGCACCTCTAGTCGTTGAATGCCCATGGATACTGCTATCCAGAGACCATGTAAAAGGGCCTCATATTCGGCTGCATTGTTGGAGTCCGTGTACATAATCTGGAGTACATATTGGACTGTGTCTCCTGTGGGGGACGTCAAAACGATGTCGGCCCCTAGTCCGGCCAACATTTTGGAACCGTTGAAGTGCATGATCCAGTTTGAATATGTGTCGTACTCTTTAGGGAGTTCGACCTTCGTCCATTCTGCGACAAAGTCGGCCAAAACTTGCGACTTGATAGCTCGCCGTGGCCTATAGGTTATGTCGAATGGGGGGAGCTCGATGGCCCATTTTGCAATCCGGCCCGTTGCGTCACGGTTGTTTATAATATCGTTGAAGTGTACTTCCGATGCTACTGTGATCGAACACTCTTGAAAGTAGTGTCGTAGCTTCCGGGATGCCATGAATACCGCATATGCAATATTTTGATAATGTGGGTACCGTGATTTGCATGGGGTGAGGACAGTGGACACATAGTAAACTGGCTTTTGAAGGGGGAATTTGTGTCTGTCCATTTCCCGCTCGACGACGAGTACCGCGCTAACAACTTGATGGGTTGCTGCAATGTACAATAGCATTGGTTCGCCGATGTTTGGCACGGCCAGGACAGGGTTTGTTGCCAATATGGCTTTTATTTCGTCGAGTCCAGCTGTGGCGGCATCCGTCCACTCGAAGTGTTCGGTGCGCCGAAGGAGGCGGTAGAGGGGTAGCGCCTTTTTTCCCAAACGGGAGATAAAGCGGCTTAGAGCCGCCACACATCCGGTTAATTTTTGTATTTGTTTGAGGTTCTTTGGGATATCCAATTGTGACAAAGCTCGGATCTTGGCTGGATTTGCTTCGATTCCTCTACCGGATACGATGAAGCCCAAGAGCTTTCCGGCTGGAACGCCGAAAACGCATTTTTCCGGATTTAGCTTGATGTCATATGCTCGGAGGTTGTCAAATGTAAGCCTCAAGTCGTCTACTAGAGATTCGACATGTCTTGTTTTTACGACCACATCATCCACGTATGCCTCCACTGTTTTGCCGATCTGGGTTGCCAGGAATGTCTGAATCATGCGCTGATATGTTGCGCCGGCGTTTTTGAGCCCGAAAGGCATTGTGTTGAAGCAGAATGGGCCATATGGGGTGATGAATGCCATTGCGGCTTGGTCTGACTCGGCCATCTTGATTTTATGGTAACCGGAGTATGCGTCGAGGAAGCACAACGAATCGTGTCCTGCAGTGGCGTCGATAATTTGATCGATGCGGGGGAGGGGGAAGGGATCCTTTGGGCAAGCCTTGTTAAGGTCTTTGAAGTCGACGCACAGGCGCCAGGATTTTTCCTTCTTTGGTACCATCGCCAAGTTTGCTAGCCAGTCCGGATGTTTTATATCTCTGATGAATCCGGCCTCCAATAGTTTGGCTAGCTCCTCTCCCATTGCCTGTCTCTTGGGCTCAGAGAAACACCGAAGGGCTTGTTTGACAGGTTTGAATCCTTTTAGGATATTTAAGCTGTGTTCGGCTAGCCTGCGTGGGATTCCTGGCACTTCTGAAGGGTGCCAGGCAAAAATGTCCCAGTTCTCCCGTAGGAATTCTCACAGTGCGGCATCTACATCGGGGTTTAACTGTGCCCCGATGGAAGCTGTTTTATTGGGGTCCGTTGGATGGACCTGGAATTTGACTATTTCATCTATTGGTTTAAAGGAGGTGGACTTGGATCTTTTGTCGAGTATCACATCGTCCCTGTTTACCATGGAGCACAGCGTAGTCAGTTCCTCAGCCACTAGGGCTTCGGACAGTGCCTCAAGGGCCAATGCGGCTGTCTTGTTTTCGGCGCGGAGTGCTATGTCTGGATCACTAGTGAGGGTGATGATTCCGTTCGGCCCGGGCATCTTGAGCTTCATGTACCCGTAATGGGGTATTGCTTGGAAGATTGTAAATGCTTCCCGCCCCAGCAGAGCGTGGTATCCGCTACTGAACGGGGCCACTTGGAATGTGACCTCTTTGGACCTATAATTATCCGGCGTGCCGAACACCACATCTAGTGTGATTTTTCCTGTACAGCGCGCTTCCCGACTGGGGATTATTCCTCTAAAGGTTGTGCTGCTTCGCTCAATGCGGTTCCAGTCTATTTCCATTTTTTGAAGGGTTTCCTCATAGATGAGGTTCAATCCGCTGCCTCCGTCCATGAGTACCTTGGTGACGTGAAAGCCGTCCACTATAGGACTGAGTACCAGTGCGGCTGGTGCTCGAGTTGTTCGGAATTTAGGTTCATCACTGGCATTAAAAGTAATAGTTGTGTCACTCCATGGGTTTATTGTTGCTACTTGATAGACTTTGGCGAGGTTGCGGAGTGTTCTTTTTCGCATATTATTTGATGCGAAAGTCTCAAAGACTGTTAAGACTGTACTGGAGTCCCTGAGGTGGCTTTCTGCGGCCTCCGGAATTAGGAGATCTTCGCCCCTTCTGGCCACCTGCCGGCGTATCCAACATGCTCTAAGGCTATGAGTTGGTGTGGCGTCCTCTGTACTATGAATTTTACAGGGTCCATTAAGACATCCCTCCAGTACGGTTCCATGCTCTGTAAAGGGTTTTGGTTTTTTGGTTTTTAACCTGGGTGTCTGATGATGATGCACCTTTTATTTCGGACAGGGTTTCTATTCAGGGCCGGATTGTCCCAAAATTTAGTTTCAGTTTTCCGGGCGCTTTCCATTGCACAGTACTTTTGTACTATGGACGCCAAGTCAGCGAAGCGTGTAAGATCACGACGACCTGTGGCGTTGAGGATTACCTTGTCCGTGCAATTATTGCAGAAGATTGAGATTGCGTCTTCCTCGCGGCAGTCCTTTATCCTGTTCATAACCAGGAGGAACCTCGCCCAGTAATGATGTACTGTTTCTTCGGGCTTTTGCCTGATTTGGGATAGATCGCTTATGTTTGGGTGGGTGGGTGGAATTAAATCCGGAACTTCACCCAATCTAAGATTCAGAGGCCAAGGAGTTTCCGAACTCTGAAGTTTGGATTCTTGGATGTTGTCCAGTGAATCTAGCCCGTTGCCTGATTCTAAGTTCAGGTCTTGAGTTACATCCTCCCCTCCGCGGGTGTCCGGCTTGGAGGGATCGGGAATCCGGACGTAGCTAGTCCTTAAGATAGATGAAGAGTCGCCGCACTGTGCCTCTACCACGGCAACGTGATGGGTGACTTGGGGAGAATTAATTTCTCTTAGATCGGGTTTAAGCCCAACCTGGTCATAATCCGTAGTGACCCCCAAGGCGGTGATGCGATCCAAGAGCTCGTTTATGGAAGAGAGCTCCATTGGATCTAACTGCTCGGCGAGTTCCGAGCTGACGCGAAGATTGCTTTTGATGACCCGAGAGGTCACCGTCAGCGCAACGGCCGAACAGGTGGTCATGAGAAAACCGCCTAGCCGGAGAGTTTGGCTGACAGCCAAGGCTTCCTAAGTAACAGCGTCGTCTTTAAAGACAGGAAGAGGCATCCTTCCTGATTGCGACGGCACAGAGGAACTCTCAATGAAATCACCAATGTCGGTGTCAAAACCGGCGGATCTCGGGTAGGGGTTCCCGAACTGTGCGTCTAGGCCGGATGGTAACAGGAGGCAAGGAACACGATGTTTTACCCAGGTTCAGGCCCTCTTGATGGAGGTAAAACCCTACGTCCTGCTTGATTAATATTGATGATATGGGTAGTACAAGAGTAGATCTACCACGAGATCAAGGAGGCTAAACCCTAGAAGCTAGCCTATGGTATGATTGTTGTGTATGAAGTTTTCCTACGGACTAAAACCCTCCGGTTTATATAGACACCGGAGAGGGTTAGGGTTACACAAAGTCGGTTACAATGGTAGGAGATCTTGAATATCCGCATCGCTAAGCTTGCCTTCCACGCCAAGGAAAGTCCCATCCGGACACGGGACGAAGTCTTCAATCTTGTATCTTCATAGTCCTGCAGTCCGGCTGAAGGTATATTCCGGCTACCCGGACACCCCCTAATCCAGGACTCCCTCAAGGGGCCACCCGAAGGGCAAGGAGCATCGCTGCCCCGAAATGTATTATGACAGTGTCCTGAAGGGTTCCCGCCTTGTGGCAGAGGAATGTGCTAGAGATGTAATTTTTGAATGAACATGCTCATGTGATCATGTAATGTGAAACGAGTTCATTTGCGCTATGCAACGCTTTTTGAATTTAAAATATTACCTTCTATGCGGCCGTTTATAAAATCTGAGAGTTGGCCAGTCGTCGGCTTCTTCCCCCATGTAACTAGTACTGGGGTGTTCGGGATAAACCTGAGCACTCTTTATCCCAATTTTGGGTCCTTCGAGGGAGGTGTTCATCACAACGAACCAGGCAATCGGACTATAAGGCTTTATCACTCTCACTTAGCCATAGAAGTCTACATTTTTAAATTTTGGCGAAGCCCCTAGTATTCGGAAGGCCGAATTTGGGGCCCTATATACTCCTAAGTCGGGCAAGGCCGACTCCTCGCCTGAGGCGGAAAAAGTCTTTAAGGACTTGAGACCTCTCGAACAGCGACTAGCTCTCGCCTTATCATGACAGTCAGTTTTCGGCTTTCTCTACTGAGGTGCTCGTCCGGAAGAACCGGGACACAATCGCAGTAGTTCTCCCAGCACTACCTTAGCCGATATAACAGAATGTAAGGTACCAAAACATGGGAGCCGGGCAAACCAAACTATTGACCCAAGACATGATTCGGAGCTGATGCATATAATGCTATAAGTCCGGGGTGCCGCACTGTCGAAAGTGTTCGTACTTCTCATGCCGTATTATGGGGTAAACAAAAGCCCCTGGCGTACTGACCGTACCAGAATGTACGGGTGCAAGTTGTCGTAAATGAACATATAAGAAAAAGGGATGGATAGTGCAATAATAGACTAATGCTATGCATTGTTACTTAAATAATTCGTCGAAGCGTACTGATACAAGTAGTGCAATAAGCAAAAAAATAGGACTATTTGACATGTCCTATCCAAGGGCAAGCTGCGTATGGGTAGTAAAAAGCAGGTATATCGATTGTTATTAGAGACCACCTGGGGGTTCCCTTGTACGTCCTAGCTTCTTGCCTCCTTGATTGTTCCTTCCCGTAATGTGTCCGGCAATCATACTGCCAGAAAGGGCTTCCAGAGAGCAAGGTCCTGAAAGAGAAAAGAAATGATAAAGGTATGCAGCCCCTAGGGCGGTTAAGCCGCATTGGGGGACGTGCCCTGATCGTGCCCCTGCCTATGCCCATGGTATTTTCAGTGCATAGTTATGTACGCGCGGCACAGATTTCGTCGCTTGAGTGGGACTGGGACGGGGGGCCAAATTGCTAGGCGAGCTCTGAACGTGCTAGGTGATCCTGTTGCAGGTTACTCCGGACTCGCTTGACGGTGTCCGGGGGCTATATCGCCGAATTGGCGGTTTGCCTTAAAAGGCTGCTTTGTGCTTCTGCTACGAGGGCCGCAGTGTGCTCTTTCGTGCGGAGCGAGCGTTCTGTGTTTCCATTGACTGTTATGACCCCCTAGGTCCTGGCATCTTGAGCTTGAGGTATGCGTAATGCGGTACCGCATTGAATTTTGCAAATGCGGTTCACCCGAGCAGTGCGTGATAGCCACTTCGGAACGGGACGATATCGAAGATTAACTCCTCGCTTCGGAAGTTGTCCGGAGATCCGAAGACCACTTCCAGTGTGATTGAGCCCGTGCAATGGGCCTCTACACCTGGGATGACGCCTTTAAAGGTGGTTTTGGTGGGTTTGATCCTCGAGGGATCTATACCCATTTTGCGCACTGTATCCTGATAGAGCAGGTTCAGGTTGCTGGCGCCGTCCATAAGGACTCGAGTGAGGTGAAATCCGTCGATGATGGGGTCTAGGACCAATGCGGCGAATCCGCCATGATGGATACTAGTGGGGTGGTCCCTGCGATCGAAGGTGATCGGACAAGAGGACCATGGGTTAAACTTTGGGGCGACAGGCTCCATCGCATAGACGTCCCTTAGTGCACGCTTCCGTTACCTCTTGGGAATGTGGGTTGCATATATCATGTTCACCGTCTTCACTTGTGGGGGAACCTCTTCTGTCCTCCCGTGTTCGGCGGCCGGGGCTCCTCCTCGTCATCACTATGCAGCCCCTTGTCCTTGTTTTCGGCATTCAACTTGCCGGCCTGCTTGAACACCTAGCATTCTCTGCTGGTGTGATTGGCTGGCTTATCAGGGGTGCCGTGGATTTGACACCAGCGATCAAGTATGCGATCCAAACTGGACGGGCCCGGAGTACTTCTTTTGAATGGCTTTTTCCGCTGGCCGGATCTAGAGCCTCTGAATCCAGCATTGACTGCCATATCGTCGGCGTTATCGCCGTTGTTGCGGCGCTTGTGTCTGTTACGACGTGGTCTGCCGTTGGCATCTTTGGTATCCGAAGTGCCCGTATTCCTTGATGTGTTGTTGCTGCGAGCCAGCCAGCTATCCTCGCCCGCGCAAAAGCGGGTCATGAGTGTCGTGAGGGCTGCCATAGGCTTCAGATTCTCCTGGCCGAGGTGCCGGGTGAGCCACTCATCATGGATGTTATGCTTGAATGCCGCTAAGGCCTCTACATCCGGACAGTCCACAATTTGGTTTTTCTTAGTTAGGAACCGTGTCCAGAATTGACTGGACGATTCCCCTGGCTGCTGAGTTATATGGCTCAAGTCATCAGCATGCGGTGGTCGCACATAAGTGCCCTAGAAGTTGTCAAGGAATGTGTCTTCCAAATCTTCCCAACTGCCGATGGAGTCTGCTGGCAAGCTATTCAGCCAATGGAGAGCTGGTCCTTTGAGTTTTAGTGGGAGGTACTTGATGGCATGCAGATCATCACCGCGAGCCATGTGGATGTGGAGGAGGAAATCCTCAATCCATATAGCGGGATCTGTTGTACCATCATACGATTCGACATTTACGGGTTTAAAACCCTCCGGGAATTCATGATCCATAACTTCATCAATGAAGCATAGGGGGTGTGCGGCGCCACTGTGCCGGGCTATATCACGACGCAGTTCATATGAGTCTTGTCTACTGTATTCGGCCCGGCCGGATTTACTTTTAGTGTATCCGGTGTGACGGTCATCATCCCGCATTGGCACGTGCCCCCGTGACCCGTATATCGACCTTGCATGTTTTTCCCTGCTTTCCAATACGTCTCGCAGGTCCCGTGTGTTGCCCCGGGCCTTGGTATTTTTGTTTGAGTGGCGGCGGGGTGCAGGCTGAACTTTAGGCTGAAACGCCTCTCTGGCTCGGCCACGAGGTGGCCGGTCAGCCGCGTCGTACACTGGTGATGTAGGTTTCAATGCTTCCTCCTCGAGTCGGGGTAGCAACCTGCACTTTGGGTAACTCTTGGAGGGGCGCTCGAGTTCGTATTCCTCAGCGACAAGGACTTCGGTCTATCTGTCTGCTAGCAAATCTTAATCAGCTCGAAGTTGTTGTTGTTTTTTCTTCAAGCTATTTGCTGTGGCTATAAGCCGACGCTTGAAGCGCTCCTGCTCGACGGGATCCTCAGGCACGATAAATTCTTAATTGCCGAGGCTCACCTCGTCTTTGGAGAGAGGCATGTAATTGTCCTCCTCCGATTCTCTATCTGCTGCCTGCTCTGGAGGGCTAGCTTGTTCACCCTCCCGCTCTAAATCATGCTGGAGGGGATTGTTTTCGTCTTCGGCACTATCTGGAGTGTTATTGTCACTTGTGTCGGTATCACTACTTTTGCTATGGCGGGACTTAGAGCGGCGCCGCTGACGTCGGCGCTTGGGTTGCTTCTTGGAGGGGTCATCCCCCGCTGTCTCGTCACCATTGCCTTCTTTGGGGGTGTCCACCATGTATATATCATATGATGAGGTGGCGGTCCAACGCCCTGTGGGCGATGGTTCCTGTTCGTCTCCTGCATCATCGTCCATACTGTTGATGTCTTCGGAGTCGAAGTCGAGCATGTTGGTTAAATCGTCGACAGTGGCTACTAAGTGGGTGGTGGGTGGGGAGCGAATTTCTTCGTCGTCCGCATCCCATTCTAGCCGGACATAGTTCGGCCAAGGTTCTCCTGACAAGGAGAGGGACCTTAATGAATTTAGCACGTCGCCGAAAGGTGAGTGCTAAAAGATATCCGCGGAGGTGAACTCGATGATCGGCGCCCAATCAGGATCGATAGGCACGAATGTAGGCGGCTCGGAGTCCGTGGTCGGAGACGAATCCAGTGGTTCAGCAACACGGCTCTCGTAAGGGGTGAAGTCAGTATCCGTCTCTATAGCCACTGAGATTGCGGCCTCCATGGCGGGGTCTATCCCCCCGTCCTCGGATGGCGCGATTTGCTCCAGATTGAGGGCCAGAGTAATTGCCGATGTGATCTCCCAAACACTGTCCGACGGTAGAGTTACTCCATGCTCGTCGTGATTGTGCGGCACACCTGACGTGGGCCCGAATCCGTCGAAGATCAAGTCTCCACGGATATCGGCAGTGTAGTTTAAGTTTCCAAACCTGACTTGATGGCCAGGGGCGTAGCTCTCGATCTGCTCCAGATGGCCAAGCGAGGTGGCCCGCAGTGCGAAGCTGCCGAATACGAAGATCTGTCCAGGGAGGAAAACCTCACCCCAGACCGCATCATTACTGATGATCGAAGGAGCCATCAAGCCTTATGGTGATAGCACAATGGAACTCTCAATGAAAGCACCAATGTCAGTGTCAAAACCGGTGGATCTCGGGTAGGGGGTCCCAAACTGTGCGTCTAAGGCGGATGGTAACAGGAGGTGGGGGACACGTTGTTTACCCAGGTTTGGGCCCTCTCGATGGACATAATACTCTACTTCCTGCTTGATTGATCTTGATGATATGAGTATTACAAGAGTTGATCTACCACGAGATCGTAGAGGCTAAACCCTAGAAGCTAGCCTATGGTATGATTGTCTGTTGTCCTACGGACTAAACCATCCGGCACCGGAGGGGGCTAGGGTTACACAGAGTCGGTTACAAGGAAGAAGATCTACATATCCATATTGTTGGAGATATGCCCTAGAGGCAATCATGTATGAGGATATTTCCTATGTGTTATGAATAAACATAGTCCTTGGACATTATCAATGATGTGTATCAGCAAGTACGTGACTGGTTTGTGGGACTATGCATTGTATGATGACTGTCCTAAAAGGTCCCTAGTCGAAAGGGTTGTGTGGACGCGCAGCCAACTAGACTAGCATATGACACGGTCGATGCCTTGGTCTCACTAGCCATGGAGCATTGGATGCTAACCGGATAATATGGACTTGGAAGGATCTGGTCGGATTCGACGTAGTCAGATCCGAGTCGAGATAAGGTCCAAGTCGGACAAACCCAACTATGAGATGCAGCGATATGTCATCTGTGAGTCTCTAGTACAACATATGTTCCATGTCCTAAGACCTGAGCTGACGCATGTACTCGGGATGGTGACAGACTTGCTTTGGGCCGACCAAACGCTACTCCGTAACTAGGTAGTTATAAAGGTAGGTTTTCGGGTTTGTCCAAAACCATGCTGCGAGACGTGGTCGAGCAAGATGGGATTTGCCCCTCCGATCAGGAGAGATATACACTGGGCCCCTCGTGTGATCCGACCAGGATAAGCATGGCCATGCGACAAGGATTATGAGATAATCTGGTTTGTGGTCGGCATCACTGGAACGAGAAAGAGGTCGGGCTAGCACAAGGATGACAGACTCGCCTTGAGATCAACAACATATATCGTGTGGCAAAAGGAATGGAAGTGTGATGTACAGGTTCACTAACCAGCTTCATAGTCTGCTTGGTGTTCGGCATGCCTTGCTAGAGGCCTCTACCAACCGTGCAGTTCGGAGGTGATCCGAACTGCGACCAAGCCGACTTGAACCTAAGGGGTCGCACGCTTAAGGGAACGAACCTACGAGGTCGGATCCGAGGACACTGGTCGGATGTGATCCGAACTGTATTCGGATTGTGGCCGAGTAGACTTACGGGCTTTAGGGTCCGTGTCGGATTCGTGGGTTCCGGCAGACCCTTAAGGTTCGAACACTGGGGTGCGCGCGGAGATTACGCCGTCAACCTCACCGTCTCGCAAAGATCTAAACTACTAAAAGAACTGCACAAGAGACACAAGATTTATACTGGTTCGAGCCACCGATGTGGTGTAATACCCTACTCCAGTGTGTGGTTGGTGGATTGCCTCTTGGGGCTGGAGATGATGAACAATACAAGGACGAACAGCCTCCCGAGGGTCTGTTCTTGGCTGGGGTGATGAACTGCTAGGAGGAGTTCAGTCACCTTTCTCTCTCTCTCACTCACTCTCTCTCTGCTTGCGAACCGGATGAACCAACCCTTCCAGATGATCCCCGAACGAACCGAACGACGAACCCCTTGCTATGTGGGTGGCTAGTCCTATTTATAGAGGCCCTGGTCCTCCTCCCAAATATTGAGCGGGAAGGGAGCCAACAATGGCGGGCTAATTTGAAGGGGGACAGCGAGTACACTTATCATGACAAAAGCAGTCTCCGCCTGCCAAAGGCTCTGGTGATGATGCCGTGCTGGGCTCCATGGTGACCTCTGTCTCGTAGTCCTCCTGGTCTTGGTCTCGTTGCACCGAAGTGGCAACCTTTGCCTGATGCCTCGGTACTCCGCGGCTGCGCTTGCCCCCTTTGCACCAAAGAGGAAAGAAGGACGCTGCGCGCGCTGGCGCCCGCCTGGCACCCTGAGTCATCATGGCTTGCGTCATGGGCACCTCGCGAGGTACCCTGCCTTGAACTCTCCACCTCCTCGCGAGCCAGCCTGATGAGGCTGCGCCTGAGGATGCGCCGTGTCGTCTGCCTCGCGAGGCTTGGCCCCTCACGAGGGTCTTGAGTCTTGTGTTGATGAAGATGGGCCGCGCTGGGCCCCCATTGCGCCACGCCGCAGGCCGCAGATAGGCAAGTCTGGGGACCCCCGTTCCCAGAACGCCGACAGCAGCCCCCGGGCCCAAGGCGCGCCCGGACTTGGCCGTGCCGAGAGGCGAAAGGGCAAGGGCGAAGCACCGCAGGCCCTAACAGCCTGCGGCCTTGGGCGCCGCGTGGCGGTTGATTGGACGTGGGTGTCTCAGCAACTGCGTAGGTTGATAAGGGAGCAGCATCTGCCCAGACCTTGCCTTTGCTTTCTCCGGTTGCTGCTCAGATCCCCTTTCTTGCGCCTCCCCTTTCTGCCTCCAAATCTCCAGATCTACTCCGGCCGCGCGACCTAGGAAGCCATGGTGCCTCGCCAGCCTCCGGCCGAAGCTTGGTACTCTCCTGCTCTGGACCCGCCGAATGTGTCCAAGGCTAGCCTTGCCCGGCTGCGCCGGATGGCGGAGGCGCAGGGCATCGACGGGACGGAGGTGTTCAAGGCCGGCACCGCCACCTCTAAGGGCCGGGGGAGCACCTTTTATCCTCTCTTTGTAAGCTCCATTGTTGCGGGTCTGATGCCTCCCTTCTCCGAGTTCTTCTTCTCTGTCCTCCGCCATTATAACTTGCAGGATCTGCATCTCCACCCCAACTCTGTCCTTCTCCTGGCGATCTTCGCTTACTACTGCAAGGCCCATGTAGGGGTGCAGCCTTCGGTGGCCTTGCTGCGCCACTACTTCTCCCTCCGGGTCTCCTGCGGTCTTCCTTCTGCGTGCGTGAGCTTCGTCGCGTATGGCAGCACCATTGCCATCTCGAGTCCCGGGAAGAGGGCAGACGGCTTCAGGAGCAAGTGGGTCTTGGTAGATGCCGGGCGCATTCACCCTCGGCTGATCTTGCCCGTGGAGCAGCCCGTGAGCTCCAGCAACTGGTGCCGGGAGGAGCTCACGGATCCCCGCGCGAAACTGGTGTTGGAGAAGATGGACGCGGACTTGAGGCCGGCCTGCATGACGGCGGCGAAGTTGACTGGTGCGTCGCTGCTGAAGGAGTTCCTGGAGTACCAGCTGGCTCCACTCCGGCGGTACTCTCCTCCAATGTGGAGGCCTCATTCGAGCCCCGAGGCTGTGGACGAAGAGGATGTGACCGCGGTTCTTCAATCTCTGGTTGGGGGCGAGGTGGCAAGGTTGAAGGGCGCTCCCAAGCCCTTGTTCCTTCGCGACGACTGGAAGCGGGTGGTGGAGTCCATGCCCGTTTTCAACGGGGACGGGCTCGTGCCCGTGGCGGCCTTCGAAGGACCGGTGGCTGTGCCCTCCGGCGACTCCAGCGAGGAGGAGGACGAAGAGGAGCGGGGAGAGGGGCCCGATTCTGGGGCGACCGATGGAGAGTCGAGGGCTCCCCTCACTCGGCGCTCGCCCCGTACTCTCCGCCTTTCGCTGAGCGATGATGATGATGATGATGATGATGATGATGACGTGCTGGGTAGCGGGAGCTCGCCCCCGATCCCGAAGAAGGACAGGACCGGGCTGATCTCCCGCGGGTCTGCCCCTACCCCGAGGCAGTCCGCAGTAGCGCCTTCTGCTTCCAAGGTCGACCCTTCCAGCCGGCTGTTTGGCTTGAAGTTGGGCCGGAGGCTGCCCGAGCTCACCGGCGATGACCCGTAAGCGCTTGATCCTTGTTCTTTTGTTTCTCGTTTCGCCGACGAGGCTTGATGATTGCTTATCTTGAATAGGCTGGCGCCCATGGCAAAGAAGCCGAAGGGGGCTCCTGAGGCTCCATCCGCGGCAGCGCCTCCGCCTGTGGTGGGGGGTGACCGCGGCACGCGGGCTTCTCCTTCCCGGTCGCCCTCGGGAGGCCTGGCCATGCTGGCGGGGGCGAGCTCAGCCCCCATGGCCCAAGTGACTCCTGAAGTGCCCTCGTCTGGCACCGCTGCTACGGCTGTGGAGGCGCAGCGGACTCCGCTTCGGGACACGGCGGCCTCGCCGCCGCTACCTTCTCCTCCCGTTCTACTGACCGTTGCTTCCCCAACTCCTCCTGTTGTCTTGGAGCGCACCGATGTTTCTCCGCCTTCTTCTTCCATCCTGGAGCATGCCGTTGCTGAGCTGGACCGGCTGCGGCAGGATCTTCTCGGCGCCGACCCTCGCCTGGTGGCCGGGCGCCTGGAGCTGGCTTCAGGGTGGATTCGCTCTGATGCTTCGGTCCGGGCGGCGTTGGTTCAGGCCTCGACGGCCTGTGACGAGGAGAGGCGGGCCGTCCTCGAGGCGAAGGCTGCTCGAGACGCAGCCCTGGGGGAAGTGGTCGAAGTCCGCGATCGTTGCAAGGCGTTGGAGGACGAGCTGCAAGGCCTGCGAGGCCAACTTGCGGAGGAGGTCCGCCTTCGCCAAGAGCAGGAGAAGGGGGCGAAGGCGCGTGAGGCGACGCTCGAGGACCGGGAGGCCAAGCTCAAGAAGCGCCGCGACCACCTAGGCGCGTTGAAGAAGGAGCTGGAGGTGACGAAGGTTGAGCTAGACGCCAAGGCCCGGGTCCTCGCCGAGGATCGCGTGGCCTTCGCGGACATGGAGAAAGATGCCGGCGCTTCGCTGAAGATGCTTTACGAGAGCGGCTTGGACAGCCCGCTAGCCGGTGACGGGGATGGCCCCGCCAAGCTGCTTCCCTTCCTGGTTAAGGCTCTTGGGGATGTCGCCCTTGGCATCGGCCCCGCGGCCGAGGCCGAGGCGCGCGTCCTGTCTTCTGCTGCGCTGACGCGGGTCTTCGCCCACGTCTACCTTCGCGATCCCAGCGCCGATCTTGACGGCCTGCTGGAACCGGTGAGCGGCGAGGGTGCTGCCGCCGCTGTCGAAGCCGTGAAGGGGTGCGCGGAGGCGCTGCTGGGGAGGTTCCTGGCCTTCAGCACCAAGCCAAAGCAAGGCGCTGCGGACCCTGCCGTTCCACGAGGCGAAGCCGCCGCCGACAAGTGACTCCGTTCCATCCCTGCTCTTCTTTCAGTTCCTGCACATGCATCACGCCTCGGGGAGGCATTTAAACTTGCGTTTGGTACTAAGACGGCAGTATGGGTTGTAATATTTGCTTTTAAATTCCTTGGACTTTATGCTTTTCTTCCCTACTTGCTTGTGTTCTACGCCGGCAGAGCCCGGCCCCGCGCGTGCCTCACCCAACTTTAGCCCCGACCGGAAACCAGGACAGAACCAAAGGAGTGAGGGGCCACGTGACAAGTTAGGCTCCTGAGTCGCGATGCTCAGGAGTCCCCCTTGGCGCGCGAACAACAAGTAGGGAAGCGTGATGTAGGTGTATCTTCCGTTCTACGTCTGCAGAGCCCGACTCCGCGCGTACCTCACCCAGCATAGCCTTTCGGAACTAAGGAGTGAGGGGCTACGGAGCCAGTTAGGCTCCTGAGTCGCGATGCTCAGGAGTCCCCCTTGACGCGCGAACAGCGGGTGATGAGGTGAACTGCAAGCGGGGCTACCGTTCTACGTCTGCAGAGCCCGGCCCCGCGCGTACCTCACCCAGCATAGCCTTTCGAAACTAAGGAGTGAGGGGCTACGGGACCAGTTAGGCCCCTGAGTCGCGATGCTCAGGGGTCCCCCTTGACGCGCAAACGGCCTTCATACCTTGGCTCCGCTCGAGGAGAGACGCGCGACGAACCAGGCCCGAGAGGCCTGGCTGGGCGGCGTACGTCTGGGCATGACCCAGTCGTAGCCCCCGTGCCTAGCCCCCTCGTGCGACACTCCCGAGGGGAGGCGTTGCGATGAGGCCAGCCACTGAGCTCTGGGCTCCCTGAGGTTAACGCGGCCCGGAGGCCACCCTCAGTTGTTTATCACCAGCGCGGAGCATAGCACTTCCGTATGTGTACGGGCATAGCCGCTCCTCGGCAGTGTCATCAGCCAGCGCGGAGCATGGTGCTTCCACTGGTACGTGTGAGGGGGCTCCCCTCCGGGAGGAGCCCCCGGGGCGTGTACAGCCCCGCCCTGACACGTGGCTGGCACGGTAGAGATAGGTGAGGTGTATCTGGGCACCCGTGAGCCAGCGCGGGACTCACGAGGCCCTACCTCTGGGCGGGTTGCGCTCGGCACTGGGCCGTATCTTGAGATGTGTCCCTGCAAAATTTGGTTAGATGCCGGTACTCTACGTCCTCGTGTCCCGGCCCTCGAGCTTGTCTCAGCCGTCGCTGGTATGCCAGGTCGCGATGCCGTGGACAAGGCCAGAGGGTGAGGGCTGGAGAGCCAGTAAGAGCCCTGAGTCGCGATGCTCAGGCACCCCCCCTTTAACGTGCAAGTAGTCGACATGGAGAAGAAGGGTTGCCGCGAACGGGCATCAGGCGATCAAGCGCGATAGGCGAATGCATAGTTGGAAATAAACGCGATGGAGATACACGCCGCTGGGCCTAGCCCCAGCGGCTTGGGGATGATGCAGCCCGAGGGGCGCCCCCAATCAAGGCAAACTAACGACCGAAAGATAAAAGCAGATACATGCCGCAGGGACGGACCCACGCGGCCTGGGAGTGATGCAACCCTGGGAGGGCGCTCCCAGCTGGGAATGAGGCTTGGAAGATGTCACCTGAGGATGTCGTCGGCGAAGTGGCGTTGGTGCAGCAGGCTCGGTGGGTTGCGGAAGCCGATCCTCACGAGCCCCCAGGCCTCGGGGCCTCGGGAGGCTCCGGAGGCACTGGTGGCTCCTCGCGAGCTGTCTTCATCTCCGCCAGGGCCGCGGAACGCCTGTCTTCCTGAGCCTCCATGATGCCCCTCATGAGGCGCTGGTACGCCGCAGGCATGCTCAGCAGGCCGTAAGGCATGTGAACATAGTTGTGGGGTGGACCTCCGCAGCGCCCCACTCGCGAGGGCCAGAGACGCTCCGTCATGGCGATCTGATTGAGCCCTAGTACGTCGACGCAGACGCGCAGCCCACCATCCTCGCCTGGATGTGGGGCCACAGCTGGTGGACGACGGCAACCTCTCATGATCCTCGAATCCTGTAGTTCTTGAATGGCCTTGTTGACGAACTCCTGCTGGTCGGACCCTCCTTGCTTGGCTCCTTCTCGAGGGAAACGTGCTTCGAAGCACGCCTCCACATGGTGCCCAAGCGCCTCCCTCGTGACCCTGGCTAGGTCGGTGGCCCTCCAGGTGCGAGCCCCCGAGCCCTGCCTGAGGAGAGCGCCGGGCGCGCTTTCCTATGCGATGGAAGGAGGGTCCTCCCGGGCAGACACGGGCCCAGAAGGGCCTGCCTCCTGAGGGGCTGAGCCTGGCGACATCTTCTTCTTCTTGGGGGTGGTCTCAGGAAGCCTCCTGCTTCCACGATCTGGGTCTTCTAGCGACGCGGCCTGAAAGGCTCGCTCCAGGGAACACACTACATCCCTTTCTTCACAGGGCACCGTGATGACGCCGCCACTCCCTGGCATCTTGAGGACGTTGTAGCCGTGGTGAGTCACGGCCATGAACTTGGCCAGCGCTGGGTAACCGAGGATGGCGTTGTACAGCAGGCGGATGTGGGCGACGTCGAAGTCGATGAGCTCGGTGCGGTAGTTGTTGCAGGCCCCGAAGGTGACAGGGAGGCGGACCTGCCCGATCGGGACCGTGGAACCGTCGGTGACTCTGGAGAAAGGCTTGGTTGGCTGAAGTTGATCATAGGGCACTTGGAGGTTGTTGAAGGTTTCTACGGACAGTACGTTGAGCCCTGCCCCTCCGTCGATGAGGGTCTTGGTGACCAGCACGTTGCTGATGACTGGGGAGCAAAGCATCGGGAGGACTCCGGCTGTGGCCGAGCACTTGAGCTGGTCTGCTGAGCTGAACGTGATGGTGCACGCCAACCACCTGAGGGGGCGCGTTGCTTCGAGCTTGGGGAGAACTGCATTCACTCCGCGGGCAAACTGCTTGAAGATACGTTGAGAGGCTGAGGCTTGAGCTCCGCCTAGGATGCAGGCGATTGCGCGCGGCTCTTGGAAGCCCCCAGCCCCCTCGTCTTGATGGCGGTCTTCGTTCCTCCTTGGTGGAGGCAGCAGCGGAGGTAGGCCTGCGTTGCCGTGAGGGCGATCCTCACGAGGCTGATCCCTCGAGTCTCCCTCGCAAGGTAGGTCCCACCAGCGGTCCTCGCAAGGTTGGTCGCCCCACCCCTGGCGCGGGCCGCGATCTTCCCAGCATCCTGGGTTTCTTCCTCCTCCTTGGCCGTAGCCCCGGTCAGCACGGTCAGGGCGACGGCCGATCCTTCCTTCTCGCATGGCGCAGAGCTCTTGACATTTGTTGGTGTTGTGGGTGTGGAGGTCGTGGTACACATAGTGCCGGCTGCCTCTGGAGGAGTCGGGCAGATCCTTGCCACGCTTGGTGTCTGGTTCGGCTGCCAGTACGGCAGCCCCCTTGCGCTTCACGTCCTTGGCCTTGGGCTTCTTCTCTTCTGGGTCCGCGGCAGGCAGCTCGAGGAGGGAGAGGCGTCCCTCCTCAGCCTGGCGCACCTGTTCGCCAAGTTGAACAGCTCCAGGGAGGTGCAGAGGTCTTCATGCATCGCCAGCTCCTCCTTCATCTTGACGTCGCGCACACCATCAGAGAAGGCCGAGATGATGGCCTCCTCGGACACCTTGGGGATCTTGAGGCGCGCGCTGTTGAAGCACTGGATGTACTTTTGCAGGGTCTCTCCGGGTTGTTGCTTGATGCGGCACATGTCGCTCACGGCAGGTGGCCGGTCGCGAGTACCTTGGAAGTTGGCGATGAAGCGGGTGCGCATCTGGTCCCAGGAGGAGATCGTGCCTGGAGCCAGATTCAGGAGCCAGGTGCGAGCTCCTTCCTTGAGCGCCATGGGGAACCAGTTCGCCATGACCTTCTCGTCCCCGCTGGCAGCCTCGATGCCCAGCTCATAGAGCTGGAGGAACTCCGCGGGATCAGTTGTGCCGTCGTAGCGAGGAGGCAGGTCCGGCTTGAACTTGCCGGGCCACGCGACGCTACGCAGCTCGGCGGTGTAGGCGAGGCAGCCCGTGGTGGCCACGAAAGGCTTCGGCTGGTGGAGAGCTTGGTCTTGAGGGCCCCCACGCGCTGCAGCTAGGAGCAGAGCGGGGTCTTGGCGTGCCGGAGCTGGAGCAGGGAGCGCCCGGGCAGCTCCTTGCGGGCGAGGGACTTCTTGGCAGCTCCGTTCTGGCTGCGCCGGCACCTGACGAAGCGGGTTCCGCCCAGGGGCCACGCACCTTGGAGCCATGGCGTCTTCTTGGAGAGGAGGCAGCTAGTACGCCCCCGGAGCTTCATTGCCCGCGTGGGGCGGAGTGCGGCGCAGCGGAGAGGACGGCGCAGGAGAGCCCCCTGCGGCGCGGACGAGCTCGGCGACGCGGTCGAGCCACTCCTCATAGACGTCGTCGACGGGGTGGTGGCGCAGGAGTTCGTTTGCCGCGATGAGCGTAGCTCAAGCCTCCAAGGGTGCGCGGAGCGCGCGGAACTAAGAGCCGGCTGGGGCGAGTGATGGAGTAGCGGTGCGGCCGTCTTTCCGCACGGACGGGTACTGAGACGACGCTTGCTGCTCGCCCCCCGCCGGGCCGGTGGCGGCATTGATGGCTGGCGACGGGGAACGACGAGGACGCCCACCGACGGGGGCCGTCTGGGCGACGCGAGAAGCGATGGCGGCCCGGCGCTCGGCGTGGGCCCGACGAGCGTCAGACATGGATGCGACGGTCGGAGGAGAGCGGAGTGGTGGAAGACGAATTCCGGCGCACCCCTACCTGGCGCGCCAAATGTCGGATTTGTGGGTTCCGGCAGACCCTTAAGGTTCGAACACTGGGGTGCGCGCGGAGATTACGCCTTCAACCTCACCGTCTCGCAAAGATCTAAACTACTAAAAGAACTGCACAAGAGACACAAGATTTATACTGGTTCGGGCCACCGATGTGGTGTAATACCCTACTCTAGTGTGTGGTTGGTGGATTGCCTCTTGGGGCTGGAGATGATGAACAATACAAGGACGAACAGCCTCGCGAGTGTCTGTTCTTGGCTGGGGTGATGAACTGCTAGGAGGAGTTCAGTCACCTTTCTCTCTCTCTCTCACTCACTCTCTCTCTGCTTGCGAACCGGACGAACCAACCCTTCCAGATGATCCCCGAACGAACCGAACGACGAACCCCTTTCTATGTGGGTGGATAGTCCTATTTATAGAGGCCCTGGTCCTCTTCCCAAATATTGAGCGGGAAGGGAGCCAACAATGGAGGGCTAATTTGAAGGGGGACAACGAGTACACTTATCCTGACAAAAGCAGTCTCCGCCTGCCAAAGGCTCTGGTGATGACGCCGTGCTGGGCTCCATGGTGACCACCGTCTCGTAGTCCTCCTGGTCTTGGTCTCATTGCACCGAAGTGGCAACCTTTGCCTGATGCCTCCGTACTCCGCGGCTGCGCTTGCCCCCTTTGCACCAAATAGGAAAGAAGGACGCTGCGCGCGCTGGCGCCCGCCTAGCACCCTGAGTCGTCATGGCTTGCGTCATGGGCACCTCGCAAGGTACCCCGCCTTGAACTCTCCGCCTCCTCGCGAGCCAGCCTGATGAGGCTGCGCCTGAGGATGCGCCGTGTCGTCCGCCTCGCGAGGCTTGGCCCCTCGTGAGGGTCTTGAGTCTTGTGTTGATGAAGATGGGCCGCGCTGGGCCCCCATTGCGCCACGCCGCAGGCCGCAGGCAGGCAAGTCTGGGGACCCCCATTCCCAGAACGCCGACAGTCCGTGTGAGGCCCAAGTGTTGAGCCCGCGACGGACGCCTATATGTAGTGGAGGTGCCGCACACTCACGCGGCTGATTGCTTCTGCGCTGTCACTAGGATTTTCATGTGTTGCGAATAGACACCTCCACCCACCGCCGGTTGTGTGATTGGACCTAGCAGTCCGCGACATTCCTCCTGCACGCACAGATACCATTAGAGGCGGTGCACTTGTGCCGCTCCGGCGAACCTGTACGTGGGAACCGACCACCGGTTATACGAGGGAGATCGGACGAGGAGGAGACGATTCATGCGGATGGGCTGCCCCAACTCTTCTTCCGCTGCACGGCACTGCGCGTCTAGTGGTAACGAACTATGATCCATCTCCCGTAGCATGTTCTTGGTTGTTCTGCGTGTAGGAAATTTTTAACTTGTAGTCGACGCACCCTACCATAGATCCCAACAGTGGTATCAGAGCCTCTGCTATAGGATTTGGATTCAGATCATATGCATATTAGATATGTGGAGGTAATAGATGAGATTTGTTGTCATTGATAAGACTGGTTGTGTGCACGGTTGATGAGATCAACTATGCATGGGGATCGATGTGGCTATGTTTTCTATTGATTGGGATCGATGGGACCGCCGTGTGCGTAGTGCCTTGTATTTCGTACACGATCACTCAAACTGGTGGAATGCGATTCTATGCATAACATTATTTTGCAGGGTTTGATGTGAATAGTATGGCTCATGTGTATGTGATGCATGTGTGTAAATTATACATGGCCTGCGTTTCATGTTTGGCAGCCGGCAGGAGCCAAAGTGTTGTCATTATATTGTATAACGACCTGCGTGTCGACTTGTGACTCTATGTAAAATTCATTACTAGTTGCAGTAGTTGGATAACAGAGATCAGGTTGGTGGCTTGGCGTCCCGGCGTGACAAACAAGATGGAGTTTCTAGATGGTCATCGGAGTTGGAGCCGACCTGGAAGAACATCCATGAAGGAGCCATACTATTTCATAATATGTGTTTATTTGTGATTGTTATGCTTCCTTGTTTTCTATGCATGTTAGAATGGTAGAAAGATCCCTCATGAATATCAAGAGAATTGCCATCCCCGATGTTGCACCTTCACACGTAAGGTACGTCTAGTAGTGGGCTCATAAAATTGGGGTGCTGCTGGGTGTCCTTGAACTGAAGGGTTCGTGTCGGACATGGACATGCACTGCATTAGGTTGACTTGACAAGGCTATCAAAACGGTTTTGGGCCTTGTGGCAAAAGAGGTCGGGAGCCGGGGTATGAGATACCTACCCGACCGACAAGAGTCGTATAGACATACGATTAGCAAGGAGTTGCTTACCGGATAGGCATGTTGTCTAGCACTGATGCTAAATCTCACTAGTCGCATGTGCTAGTCGGATCCTGAATCACTGAGAGTTTGCGGAGGGATGCTTACTTCAGTGGGAGTATTTCTGTTTAAGGCTAGAATTACTCTACACAAACACATTGCTTAGTGATTGCATATTTTTCTGTTGTAGATCAATGGCACCACGTGCTCAACCCAACTTTGCATTGAAATCAATTCTGGGAAAGGATAAACTGAATGGAACAAACTTTACTACCTGGTATAGAAATTTGAGAATTGTTCTCAAGCATGATAAAAAGGAACATGTTCTAGAGGATCCGCTTCTAGAGGAACCTATCGATAATGCTAGTACCACAACCAAGAATGCCTACCAGAAACTCGTTGATGAATCAAACGAGATCAGCTGCCTCATGCTGGCTTGTATGGAGCCCGATTTGCAGCAGCATTTCGAAGACGTTGGGGCTTTCGATATGATTGAGAGTCTCAAGAGAATGTTTCATGTGAAGGCTAGGACCGAAAGGTTCAACGTCTGGCGATCCTTGATGGATTGTAAGCTGAAGGAAGGTGATCCACTGAGCCCGCATGTGATCAAGATGATCGGATATGTGCAAGCTTTGGATCGGTTGGGCTTCCCGCTCTTGGATGAGCTGGCTACTGATGCAGTTCTGGGTTCTCTTCCGCCCAGCTATGGGACGTTCATCTCGAACTATCATATGCATGGCATGGCTAAGAAGCTCACATAATTGCATGGGATGCTCAAAGTGGCAGAGCAGGATATTAAGAAAGGCCACACATCAAGTGTCGATGGTGCAGAAATCGACTAAGTTCAAGAAGAGTTGGTCTAAGAAGAAGGCTACGGCAAAGGGCACAGAGATGGTAACCTCTGCCGCTGCGCCGAAGTCTGGACCGGACTCAAAGACCATTTTCTATCATTGCAAGGAAACTGGTCACTAGAAGAGGAACTGTAGCAAGTGGCTTGCAGAGCATGGCAAGAAGGCCGGGAATGCTGCTTTAGGCAAAGGTACACTTGTTGCATATGTTATAGACATTTACCTTGCTGACATACCTAGTAGCTCTTGGGTATTTGATACCGGATCGGTTGTTCATATTTGCAACTCGATGCAGGGGCTGGTAAGAACTAGGCGTGTGGCACAAGGGGAGATTGACATCAGGGTAGGCAACAAAGCAAGAGTTGCTGCGTTGGAGGTCGGCACGATGTAGCTCCAGCTTCCTTCTGGATTTATTTTGGAATTGAATAATTGTTATTACATTCTTGCACTTAGTCGGAACATTATTTCTGCCTCATGCTTGATGAGTCAGGGTTATGAATTCAATTTAAAGAACAATGGTTGTTCGATTTATTTGAATGGTATGTTCCACAGCTATGCACCCATTGTTGATGTGTTATTTATATTGAATCTAGAACAGGAACTGGTCTATAAGGTGAATGTCAAGAGGCATAAGCCCAATGAGATAAATCCAACATACTTCTGGCATTGCCGGCTTGGACACATTAGTCTGAAACGCATGAAGAAGCTCCATGATGATGGACTCCTAACTTTGACCAACTTTGGGTTGTTCGAGACATGCGAATCATGCTTGCTCGGCAAGATGACTAAGTCTCCTTTCGCAAAGAGTTGTGAGAGGGCATCCGAGCTGTTGGAACTGATACACAATGATGTGTGTGGACCAATGAGCACAACTGCCAGAGGTGGCTATCAGTACTTCATGACTTTTACCGACGACTTGAGTAGATATGGATATATCTATTTGATGAGGCACAAGTCACAGACTTTTGAAAAGTTCAAAGAGTTTCAAAATGAGGTGGAGAATCAGCTCGGTACGACTATAAAATTTCTACGATCTGATCATGGAGGTGAGTACATGAGCCAGGAGTTTGATGATCATCTGAAAAGCAAAGGTATAGTACCTCAGCTCACACCTCCGGGTACGCCACAGAGAAATGGTGTATCAGAACGGAGGAATCGCACCTTGTTGGACATGGTTCGATCTATGATGAGCAAGTTGGATTTGCCCTTGTCATTATGTGGATACGCTCTAGAGACTGCAGCTTTCACACTTAACAGGGTACCATCAAAATCCGTAGACAAGACACCACATGAGATGTGGACCGGGAAGAGTCCCAGTTTGTCTTTTCTAAAGATTTGGGGTTGTGAAGCATTTGTCAAGAAACTTATGTCAGACAGGCTTACACCCAAGTCGGATAAATGCATATTCGTGGGATATCCCAGGGAAACCTTGGGATATAACTTCTACAAACGGGAAGAGAACAAAGTGTTTGTTGCTCGGAACGGGGTTTTCCTTGATAAAGAGTTTCTCAGTCGGGAGGCCGGTGGGAGGATGGTCCGACTCGAAGAAATTCGAGGACCACTCAGGGACGGCTCGGCTGGTGATGAGATCATATCGGAGTCAGTCAGGGAACCCGTAGAGGAAGCGGCACCGGAACCAAGGAGGTCGGAAAGATTGCGCAGAGTGTGCAATGTATTGTTGCTAGAAAGCGACGAGCCGGCCACATATGCGGAAGCGATGGTGAGCCTAGATTCTGAGGCATGGCTGGAGGCCATGAGATCCGAGTTAAAGTCCATGGATGAGAATCCAGTTTGGGACTTGGTTGATCCGCCGCCTGGCGTAACGGCCATTGGTTGCAAATGGGTCTTTAAGAAGAAAACCGATGTGGATGGAAATGTTCAGATCCACAAAGCTCGGCTTGTCGCTAAGGGTTATGGACAAGTTCAAGGAATTGACTACGACGAGACTTACTTGCCGGTAGCGATGCTGAAGTCGGTGAGGATCGTACTAGCTATAGCTACATATTTCGATTAGGAGATATGGCAGATGGATGTCTAGACGGCTTTCCTTCATGGAAATTTGACCGAGGACGTGTATATGATACAGCCCGAGGGTTTTGTCGATCCGAATAGCACTAGTAAGGTATGCAAGCTCAGGAGATCCATTTATGGGTTGAGGCAAGCATCTTGGAGTTGGAACATTCGTTTTGATGAGGTCGTCACTGGTTTCGGCTTCGTCAAAAGCGAAGAGGACTCTTGTTTATACAAGGAGTTAAGTGGGAGCTCCATAGTGTTTTTGATCTTGTATGTGGATGACATATTACTGATCGGAAATGATATTTCGATGCTGAACTCGGTCAAGGAGTCATTGAATGGCAAGGTTTCGGTGAAGGACCTTGGTGAGGCAATGTACATTTTAGGCATTAAGATCTATAGAGATAGATCAAGGAGGCTGCTCGGCTTATGCCAGAGCACGTACATAGATAAAGTGTTGAAGCGGTTCAACATGAGTGAGGCAAAGAAAGGGTTCTTGCCACTCTCACATGGTATAAGGCTAAGCGAGACTCAGAGTCATTCGACATCTGATGAGCGAAGCAGGATGAGTAGGATTCCATATGCCTCGGCAATCGGATCCATCATGTATGCCATGATATGTACACGGCCCGATGTTGCTTTTGCAATAAGCCTAACAAGTAGATACCAGGCCAACCCAGGTGAGAGTCACTGGGCAGCGGTAAAGACTATTTTGAAGTGCCTGAAAAGGACAAAAGAGATGTTCCTAGTTTATGGAGGTGAGGAAGAGCTCATCGTAAGGGGTTACGCCGATGCTAGTTTCCAAACCGACAGAGATAATTGTCGATCATAGTCCGGATTCGTGTACGTCATGAACGGAGGAGCAGTGAGCTGGATGATTTCCAAGCAAGATACGGTGGCCGATTCTACTACAGAAGCGGAATACATTGCGGCTTGTGAAGCTGCAAAGGAAGGTGTTTGGATCCGGAACTTTCTGGATGATCTTGGTATTTTCCCAGCCTCGGTAAAACCGTTGGACCTTTATTGTGATAATTCTGGTGCCATCACACAAGCCAAGGAGCCGAGGAATCACCACAAGGTCAGACACATAGATCAGAAATATCACCTGATACGAACGATCGTAAAGAGTGGTGATATAGAGTTATGCAAAATTCACACGGATGCAAATGTTGCGGATCCATTAACTAAGCCACTTCCACAACCCAAGCATGAGGGGCACATTAGAGCTATGGGCATTCGATGTCTACTTGATTGACTCTAGTGCAAGTGGGAGACTGTTGGAGATATGCCCTAGAGGCAATCATGTATGATGATATTTCCTATGTGTTTATGACTAAAGATAGTCCTTGGACATTATCAATGATGTGTATCAGCAAGTACGTGACTTGTTTGTGGGACTATGCATTGTATGATGAATGCCCTAAAAGGTCCCTAGTCGAAAGGGCTGTGTGGACGCGCAGCCAACTAGACTAGCATATGACACGGTCGATGGCTTGGTCTCACTAGCCATGGAGCATTGGATGCTAACCGGATAATATGGACTTGGAAGGATCTGGTCGGATTCGACGTAGTCGGATCCGAGTCGAGATAAGGTCTGAGTCGGACAGACCCAACTATGAGACGCAGCGATATGTCATCTATGAGTCTCTAGTACAACATATGTTCTATGTCCTAAGACCTGAGCTGACGCATGTACTCGAGATGGTGACAGACTTGCTTTGGGTCGACCAAACGCTACTCCGTAACTGGGTAGTTATAAAGGTAAGTTTTCGGGTTTGTCCAGAACCATGCTGCGAGATGTGGTCGAGCAAGATGGGATTTGCCCCTCCGATCAGGAGAGATATACTCTGGGCCCCTCGTGTGATCCGACCAGGATAAGCATGGCCATGCGACAAGGATTATGAGATAATCCGGTTTGTGGTCGGCATCACTGGAACGAGAAAGAGGTCGGGCTAGCACAAGGATGACAGACTCGCCTTGAGCTTGACAACATATATCGTGTGGCAAAAGGAATGGAAGTGTGATGTACAGGTTCGCTAACCAGCTTCATAGTCTGCTTGCTGTTCGGCATGCCTTGCTAGAGGCTGCTACCTACCATGCAGTTCGGAGGTGATCCGAACTGCGACCAAGCCGACTTGAACCTAAGGGGTCGCGCGCTTAAGGGAAGGAACCTATGAGGTCGGATCCGAGGACACTAGTTGGATGTGATCCGAACTGTATTCGGATTGTGGCCGAGTAGACTTATGGGCTTTAGGGTCCGTGTGAGGCCCAAGTGTTGAGCCCGCGACGAACGCCTATATGTAGTGGAGGTGCCGCACACTCATGTGGTTGATTGCTTCGGCGTTGTCACTAGGGTTTGCATGTGTTGCGAATAGACACCTCCACTCGCCGCCGGTTGTGTGATCGGACCTAGCAGTCCGCCGCACGACGTTCCTCCTGCACGCGCGGATACCATTAGAGGTGGTGCACTTGCACCGCTCCAGCGAACCTATACGTGGGAACTGACCACCGGTTGTACGAGGGAGATCGGACGAGGAGGAGACGATCCATGTGGACGCGCTGCCCCAACTCTTCTTCCGCTGCATGGCACTGCGCATCTAGTGGTAACGAATTGTGATCCATCTACCGTAGCATGTTCTTCGTTGTTCTGCGCGTAGGAAATTTTTAATTTGTAGTCGATGTACCCTACCGTAGATCCCAACACGTATTGCCAAGCTTGCCTTCCACACCAAGGAGAGTCCCATCCGGACACGGGACGAAGTCTTCAATCTTGTATCTTCATAGTCCAACAGTCCGGCCAAAGATATAGTCCGGCTGTTCGGAGACCCCCTAATCCAGGACTCCCTCAGACATCAAGGGAGCCATGTTCCCAGCCTCTTTGTTAGTCATTGAGTCTGCCAAGTTGGATATTATTTTGGGAATGAACTGGTTAACCAAACATCAAGTATGCATCAACTATGCGACTAGAGAAGTCACATCGACCAACCAGGAAGGCCAAACTACAAAATTCTTTGCTCGAAGGAGCATGCCCAAGAAAGAAATGGTCTTTGCAACTATAGCTGAAGAATTGGATCTAATTCCTGTGGTCAATGAGTTTCCAGATGTATTTCCTAAGGACCTACCAGGAATGCCGCCAGACCGCGAGCTTGAGTTTGCAATTGACCTTGTGCCCGAGACCGCACCATTATACAAGAAGTAATACCGGATGCCTTCATCCGAATTAGTGGAATTAAAGAAACAACTTGATGAGATGCTTCAGAAAGGATACATTCACCCAAGCTCTTCACCATGGGGATCACCCGCAATCTTCGTGGACAAGAAGGGTGGCAGTCTTCGGATGTGTGTGGATTACCATCAATTGAATGATGTCACTATGAAGAACAAATACCCTCTTACGAGGATTGATGATTTGTTCGACCAACTTAGTGGGGCAAAAGTATTCTCCAATATTGATTTGAGGACCGGATATCACCAGCTCAAAATCAAGAATGAGGATATTCCTAAGACCGCATTCACCACTCGATACGGTCTTTATGAATATACGGTCATGTCTTTCGGCCTCACCAATGCCCTGCTTTCTTCATGCACATGATGAATAAAGTATTCATGGACTTCTTGGATAAATTTGTGGTGGTCTTCATTGATGATATACTCATATACTTGAAAGGTGAAGAAGAGCACACGGGACATCTCAGAGCAGTCTTGCAAAGACTCTGTGACCATCAGCTATATGCGAAATTCAGCAAATGTGAATTTTGGCTCAAGCAAGTCAGATTTTGGGGGCATGTTCTTTTAGCAGAAGGCATAGCCATGGATCCAAGAAAAGTGAAGGACGTGCTCGATTGGGAAACACCCACGACAGTGACTGAGATCCGGAGTTTTCTTGGATTAGCCGGATATTACCATCGATTCATTGAAGGCTTCTCTAAGATTGCCAAGCCCATGACAGAACTCCTCAAGAAGGATGAGAAGTTTGTATGGTCTGAGGACTGTGAGAATAGTTTGAATGATTTGAGGACCCGATTGACGTCAGCACCTGTGTTGACCCTCCCAGACATCTATCGCAGCTTTGATGTATACTATGACACATCCAGGAGAGGTATTGGATGTGTGCTCATGCAAGACGGCAAGGTTGTAGCTTACGCATCCAGACAGCTACGACCCCACGAAGGGAACTACCCAACCCATGATTTGGAATTGGTCGCAGTTGTGCACGCATTTAAGATTTGGAGGCACTACCTCATTGTCAAAAGATGTCAGATATTTATAGACCACAAGAGTCTCAAGTATATATTCACCCAACCAGACCTGAATCTCTGACAGCGAAGATGGCTCGAATTGGTTAAATATTATCATCTTGGGATAAATTACCATCCTGGTAAGGCCAATGTGGTTGCCGATGCCCTAAGTCGCAAGCCTGCCAACCTGAACGCCCTGATGGAGTCCTTGCCTTCCAAACTCCAAGAAGAGATCACTCGACTTAACCTGGTTATTGGTGGGGCTGACCTCGCCAATATATAAGAAGTCACCCCTACACTCGAGGAAGAAATCCGCATGGCCCAGCTGGATGATGTCGTCCTGCAACACTATGTCAAGCGTATGCAAGAAGGCAAGACCCGGGATTTCTGAAAGTTTGAGCAAGGGACTCTAAGGTTTCGAGGTCGGATTTGCATACCTAAATAAGCATACCAGAGAAGAAAGATCTTGGTAGAAGCGTACGAATCTTCATACTCAATTCACCCAGGAGGTACCAAGATGTACGAAGACCTTCGACAGATATTTTGGTGGGATGGAATGAAGAAGGACATTGCCTATTTTGTCACTTGTTGTGACATATGCAACAAGGTGAAGGCGGAACATCGGAAACCTGCCAGACTCCAACCTTTACCCGTTCCACAATGAAAGTGGGACGATGTCTGCATGGATTTCATCACAGTCCTGCCAAAAACTCACCGGGGCAATGATGCAGTATGGGTTGTGGTCGACATGCTGACAAAGGTAGCTCGCTTCATTCCCATCTGAACCACCTACTGAGCCAATCCAATCCCACAGCTATATGTGTCCACAATCGTTAGTTTACATGGAGTGCCAAGAACTATCACCTCCGACTGAGGTTCTCTCTTTACCTCAGCATTCTGGTCACGTCTCCATCAAGCTTTGGGCACCACACTAAAGTACAACACTGCCTATCACCCTCAGACAGACGGGCAGACTGAGCCAGTAAATCAAATACTCGAAGATATGCTCCGAGCATGTGCTTTGGCCCAAGGACCCATGTGGGAAGATTGCTTACCGTATGCAGACTTCTCATACAACAACAGTTTCTAGACCAGTCTCAAGATGTCACCCTATGAAGCTCTGTATGGGCATAAGTGCCGCACTCTGCTAAACTGTTCTCAAACCAGAGATAGCCACATTTTTGGAACCGACTTAATGATGGAGGCTGAAAAACAAGTCAATGAGATCCTAGATAGACTACAAGTGGCCAAGTCCCGACAAAAGAGCTACTATGCCTCCAAGCACCGACAGATCAATTTTGCACTCGGAGAGTATTTTTACCTGAGGGAGTCCTGGATTAGGTGGTCTCCGGACGGCCGGACTATATACTTTGGCCGGACTGTTGGACTATGAAGATACGAGATTGAAGACTTCGTCCCGTGTCCGGATGGGACTCTACTTGGCGTGGAAGGCAAGCTAGGCAATACGGATATGTATATCTCCTCCTTTGTAACCGACCTTGTGTAACCCTAGCCCCCTCCGGTGTCTATATAAACTGGAGGGTTTTAGTCCGTAGGACAACATACAATCATACCATATGCTAGCTTCTACGGTCTAGCCTCTTTGATCTCATGGTAGATCAAGTCTTGTAATACTCATATCATAAAGAATAATCAAGCAGGACGTAGGGTATTACCTCCATCAAGAGGGCCCGAACCTGGGTAAACATCGTGTCCCCTGCCTCATGTTACCATCCGCCTTAGACGCACAGTTCGGGACCCCCTACCCGAGATCCACCGGTTTTGACACCGACATTGGTGCTTTTGATACGTCTCCAACGTATCTATAATTTTTGATTGCTCCATGCTATATTATCTACTGTTTTGGACATTATTGGGCTTTATTATACACTTTTATATTATTTTTTGGACTAACCTATTAACCGGAGGCCCAGCCCAGAATTGTTGTTTTTTGCCTGTTTTAGGGTTTCGAAGAAAAGGAATATAAAACGGAGTCCAAACGGAATGAAACCTTCGGGAACGTGATTTTCTCGTCGAATACAACTCAGGAGACTTGGACCTTACGTCAAGACACGTAACAGGAGGCCATGAGGTAGGGGGCGCGCTTACCCCCCCCCCCCGGGCGCGCACTCCACCCGCGTGGGCCCCCTGTTGCTCCAAACGATCAGATACAGAGCCAAAACCCTAATTCCACCGCCGTAACTTTCTGTATCCACGAGATCCCATCTTGAGGCCTGTTCCGAAGCTCCGACGGAGGGGGCATCGATCATGGAGGGCTTCTTCATCAACACCATAGCCCCTCCGATGAAGTGTGAGTAGTTTACCTCATACCTACAGGTCCATAGTTAGTAGCTATATGGCTTCTTCTCTCTTTTTGGATCTCAATACAATGTTCTCCCCCTCTCTTGTGGAGATCTATTCGATGTAATCTTCTTTTTGCGGTGTGTTTGTTGAGACCGATGAATTGTGGGTTTATGATCAAGTCTATCTATGAATAATATTTGAATCTTCTCTGAATTCTTTTATGTATGATTGGTTATCTTTGCAAGTCTCTTCGAATTATCAGTTTAGTTTGGCCTACTAGATTGATCTTTCTTGCAATGGGAGAAGTGCTTAGCTTTGGGTTCAATCTTGCGGTGTCCTTTCCTGGTGACAGTAAGGGCAGCAAGGCACATATTGTATTGTTGCCATAGAGGATAACAAGATGGGGTTTTCTTCATATTGCATGAGTCTATCCCTCTACATCATGTCATCTTGCTTAAAGTGTTACTCTGTTTTTAACTTAATACTCTAGATGCATGGTGGATAGCGGTCGATGAGTGGAGTAATAGTAGTAGATGCAGGCAGGAGTCGGTCTACTTGTCTCGGACGTGATGCCTATATACATGATCATACCTAGATATTCTCATAACTATGCTCAATTCTGTCAATTGCTCAACAGTAATTTGTTCACCCACCGTAGAATACTTATGCTCTCGAGAGAAGCCACTAGTGAAACCTATGGCCCCGGGGTCTATCTTTATCATATTGATCTCCTACTACTTAGTTATTTACTTTGCTATTTACTTTGCCTTTATTTTACTTTGCATCTTTATCATAAAAATACCAAAAATATTATCTTATCATATCTATCAGATCTCACTCTCGTAAGTGGCCCTGTAGGGATTGACAACCCCTATTTTCGTTGGTTGCGAGGATTTATTTGTTTTGTGCAGGTGCGAGGGACTCGCGCGTAGCCTCCTACTGGATTGATACCTTGGTTCTCAAAAACTGAGGGAAATACTTATGCTACTTTGCTGCATCATCCCTTCCTCTTTGGGGAAAACCAACGCAGTGCTAAAAGAGGTATCAAGAAGGATTTCTGGCGCCGTTGCCGGGGAGGTCTACGCGAAAGTCATCATACCAAGTACCCATCACATACCCTTATCTCCCGCATTACATTATTTGCCATTTGCCTCTCATTTTCCTCTCCCCACTTCACCCTTGCCGTTTTATTTGCCCTCTCTCTCTATCCTCCCTCTCTTTCTCTATTTGCCTCCTTTTGTCTGCTTGCTTTTTGTTTGCTTGTGTGTTAGTTTGCTTGCTTGTCACGATGGCTCAAGATAATACTAAATTGTGTGACTTCACCAATACCAACAATAATGATTTTATTAGCACTCCGATTGCTCCTCTTACCGATGTTGAATCTTGTGAAATTAATGCTGCTTTGCTGAATCCTGTCATGAAAGATCCGTTCTCCGGCCTTCCTAGTGAAGATGCCACTACCCATCTAAATAGCTTCGTTGTTTTGTGTGACATGCAAAAGAAGAAAGATGTGGATAATGATATTGTTAAATTGAAGCTATTTCCTTTTTCGCTTAGAGATCGTGCTAAAGCTTGGTTTTCGTCTTTTCCTAAAAATAGTATTGATTCATGGAACAAGTGCAAAGATGCTTTTATCTCTAAGTATTTTCCTCCCGCTAAGATCATCTCTCTTAGAAACGATATTATGAATTTTAAGCAACTTGATCATGAACATGCTGCACAAGCTTGGGAGAGAATCAAATTAATGATACGTAATTTCCCTACTCATGGTTTAAATTTATGGATGATTATACAAAAATTTTATGCCGGATTGAATTTTGCTTCTAGAAATCTTTTAGATTCGGCTGTGGGAGGCACTTTTATGGAAATCACTTTAGGAGAAGCTACTAAACTCCTAGATAATATTATGGTTAATTATTCTCAATGGCACACTGAAAGATCTACTAATAAAAAGGTGCATGCGATAGAAGAAATTAATGTTTTGAGTGGAAAGATGGATGAACTTATGAAATTGTTTGCTAATAAGAGTGTTTCTTCTGATCCTAATGATATTCCCTTGTATACTTTGATTGAGAATAATAATGAATCTATGGATGTGAATTTTGTTGGTAGGAACAATTTTGGTAACAACGCGTATAGAGGAAATTTCAATCCTAGGCCTTATCCTAGTAATCCCTCTAATAATTATGGTAATTCCTACAACAATTCTTATGGAAATTATAATAAGATGCCCTCTGATTTTGAATCTAATATTGAAGAATTTATTACTTCGCAAAAGAATTTCAATGCTATGATTGAAGAAAAATTGCTTAAGATTGATGATTTGGCTAGGAATGTTGATAGAATTGCTCTTGATGTTGATTCTTTGAAACTTAGATCTATTCCACCTAAGCATGATATCAATGAGTCTCTCAAATCCATGAGAATTTCCATTGATGAGTGCAAAGAAAGAACCGCTAGGATGCGTGCTAAGAAAGATGCCTTTATAAAGGTGTGTTATTCTAGTTCCTATGAAAATAATGATGAAGATCTAAAAGTTATTGATGTGTATCCTATTAAATCTTTGTTTTGCAATATGAATCTTGATAATTATGGGACTGAATATGATCCGCCTTTACCTAGAAGGCGTTCCAAGAATTCTGAATCTTTTGATCTTGATTCTAAATTTGATAAAAGTGGGATTGAAGAAATTAAAACCCTAGATGTGGCTAAACCCACTATTATGGATTTCAAGGAATTTAACTATGAAAATTGCTCTTTTATTGATTGTATTTCTTTGTTGCAATCCGTGCTAAATTCTCCTCATGCTTATAGTCAAAATAAAGTGTTTACTAAACATATCGTTGATGCCCTGATGCAATCTTATGAAGAAAAACTTGAATTGGAAGTTTCTATCCCTAGAAAACTTTATGATGAGTGGGAACCAACTATTAAAATTAAAATTAAAGATCATGAAAGCTATGCTTTATGTGATTTGGGTGCTAGTGTTTCCACAATTCCAAAGACTTTGTGTGATTTGTTAGGTTTCCGTGATTTTGATGATTGCTCTCTAAACTTGCACCTTGCGGATTCCACTATTAAGAAACCTATGGGAAGAATTAATGATGTTCTTATTGTTGCTAATAGGAATTATGTGCCCGTAGATTTTATTGTTCTTGACATAGATTGCAATCCTTTATGTCCTATTATTCTTGGTAGACCTTTCCTTAGAATGATTGGTGCAATTATTGATATGAAGGAAGGAAATATTAGATTCCAATTCCTATTAAGGAAAGGCATGGAACACTTTCCTAGAAATAAAATTAAATCACCTTATGAATCTATTATGAGAGACACTAATGGATTGCCTACCAAAGATGGCAATACCTAGATCTATTCTTGCTTGTTATGCCTAGCTAAGGGCGTTAAACGATAGCGCTTGTTGGGAGGCAACCCAATTTTATTTTTATTCCTTGATTTTTTTTCTCATGTTTAGTAATAAATAAATTATCTAGCCTCTGTTTTGGTTGTGTTTGTTGTGTTTAATTAGTGTTTGTGCCAAGTAGAACCGTTGGGAAGACTTGGGGAAAGTCTTGTTGAACTTGCTGTAAAAAAACAGAAACTTTAGCGCTCACAAGAACTACTGTCATTTTTATTTGGAAAGTGATATTTAGATAATTCTTATCGCAGATGATTAATAGATAAATTCCTCACGTCCAGAAATTTATTTTAGAATTTTTGGGGTTCCAGATCTTGCGCTAGCTACAAATTAATACAGACTGTTCTGTTTTTGACAGATTCTGTTTTTCGTGTGTTGTTTGCTTATTTTGATGAATCTATGGCTAGTAAAATAGTTTATAAACTATAGAGAAGTTGGAATACAGTAGGTATAACACCCATATAAATAAACAATGAGTTCATTACAGTACCTTGAAGTGGTCTTTTGTTTTCTTTCGCTAACGGAGCTCACGAGATTTTCTACTTTAAGTTTTGTGTTGTGAAGTTTTCAAGTTTTGGGTAAAGATTTGATGGATTATGGAACAAGGAGTGGCAAGAGCCTAAGCTCGGGGATGCCCATGGAACCCCCCAGATAATCTAAGGACACCTAAAAGCCAAAGCTTGGGGATGCCCCGGAAGGCATCCCCTCTTTCGTCTACTTCTATCGGTAACTTTACTTGGAGCTATATTTTTATTTACCACATGATATGTGTTTTGCTTGGAGCGTCTTGTATGATTTGAGTATTTTCTTCTTAGTTTACCACAATCATCCTTTCTGTACACACCTTTTTAAATAGCCATACATGATTTGGAATTTGTTAGAATACTCTATGTGCTTCGCTTATATATTTTGAGTTATATAATTTTGCTCTAGTGCTTCACTTATATCTTTTAGAGCACGGTGGTGGATTTGTTTTATAGAAACTATTGATATCTCATGCTTCACTTAGATTATTTTGAGAGTCTTAATAGCATGGTAATTTGCTTAAAATCCAAACATGCTTGGTATGCAAGATTAATAATAAAACTCTCTTATGAGTGTGTTGAATACTATGAGAACTTTGATACTTGATAATTGTTTTGAGATATGGAGATGGTGATATTAAAGTCATGCTAGTTGAGTAGTTGTGAATTTGAGAAATACTTGTGTTGAAGCTTGTGATTCCCGTAGCATGCACGTATGGTGAACCGTTATGTGATGAAGTTGGAGCATGATTTATTTATTGATTGTCTTCCTTATGAGTGGCGGTCGGGGACAAGCGATGGTCTTTTCCTACCAATCTATCCCCCTAGGAGCATGCACGTAATGCTTTTCTTTGATAACTTGTAGATTTTTGCAATAAGTATATGAGTTCTTTATGACTAATGTTGAGTCCATGGATTATATGCACTCTCACGCTTCCACCTTTGCTAGCCTCTCTAATACCGCGCACCTTTCGCCGGTATCATACACCCACCATATACCTTCCTCAAAAAAGCCACCATACCTACCTATTATGGCATTTCCATAGCCATTCTGAGATATATTGCCATGCAACTTTCCACCGTTCCGTTTATGACACACTCCATCATTGTCATATTGCATAGCATGATCATGTAGTTGACATAGTATTTGTGGCAAAGCCACCGTTCATAATTCTTTCATACTTTTCACTCATGCATCATTGCATATCCCGGTACACTGCCGGAGGCATTCATATAGAGTCATATTTTGTTCTAAGTATCGAGTTGTAATTGTTGAGTTGTAAGAAAAATAAAAGTGTGATGATCATCATTATTAGAGCATTGTCCCAGTGAGGAAAGGATGATGGAGACTATGATTCCCCCACAAGTCGGGATGAGACTCCGGATGAAAAATAAATAAAAGAGGTCAAAGAAGCCCAAATAAAAAAAGAGAGAGAAAGAAAAGAGGCCATAAAAAGAGAAAATGCCCAAATAAAAAAATAAAAAAGAGAGAGAAAAAGAGAGAAGGGACAATGTTACTATCCTTTTACCACACTTGTGCTTCAAAGTAGCACCATGATCTTCATAGTAGAGAGTCTCTCATGTTATCACTTTCATATACTAGTGGGAATTTTTCATTATAGAACTTGGCTTGTATATTCCAATGATGGGCTTCCTCAAATTGCCCTAGGTCTTCATGAGCAAGCAAGTTGGATGCACACCCACTTAGTTTCTTTTTGAGCTTTCATATACTTATAGCTCTAGTGCATTCGTTGCATGGCAATCCGTACTCACTCACATTGATATCTATTGATGGGCATCTCCATAGCCCGTTGATACGCCTAGTTGATGTCAGACTATCTTCTCCCTTTTGTCTTTCCACAACCACCACTCTATTCCACCTATAGTGCTATATCCATGACTCACGCTCATGTATTACATGAAAATTGAAAAAGTTTTGAGAATGTCAAAAGTATGAAACAATTGCTGGGCTTGTCATCGGGGTTGTGCATGATTTAAATATTTTGTGTGGTGAAGATAGAGCATAGCCAGACTATATGATTTTGTAGGGATAACTTTCTTTAGCCATGTTATTTTGAGAAGACATAATTGCTTTGTTAGTATGCTTGAAGTATTATCGTTTTTATGTCAATATGAACTTTTGTCTTGAATCTTTCGGATCTAAACTTTCATACCACAATTAAGAAGAATTGCATTAAAATTATGCTAAGTAGCACTCCGCATCAAAAATTCTGTTTTTTATCATTTACCTACTCGAGGACGAGCAGGAATTAAGATTGGGGATGCTTGATACGTCTCCAGCGTATCTATAATTTTTGATTGCTCCATGCTATATTATCTACTGTTTTGGACATTATTGGGCTTTATTATCCACTTTTATATTATTTTTTGGACTAACCTATTAACCGGAGGCCCAGCCCAGAATTGCTGTTTTTTTGCCTGTTTTAGGGTTTCGAAGAAAAGGAATATCAAACGGAGTCCAAACGGAATGAAACCTTCGGGAACGTGATTTTCTCATCGAATACAACTTAGGAGACTTGGACCCTACGTCAAGACATGTAACAGGAGGCCACGAGGAAGGGGGCGCGCCTCCCCCCCAGGCACGCCCTCCACCCTCGTGGGCCCCCTGTTGCTCCACTGACGTAGTTCTTCCTCCTATATATACCCACGTACCCCCAAACGATCAGATACGGAGCCAAAACCCTAATTCCACCGCCGTAACTTTCTGTATCCATGAGATCCCATCTTGGGGCCTATTCCGGAGCTCCGCCGGAGGGGGCATCGATCATGGAGGGCTTCTTCATCAACACCATAGCCCCTCCGATGAAGTGTGAGTAGTTTACCTCAGACCTACAGGCCCATAGTTAGTAGCTAGATGGCTTAGTCTCTCTTTTTAGATCTCAATACAATGTTCTACCCCTCTCTTGTGGAGATCTATTCGATGTAATCTTCTTTTTGCAGTGTGTTTGTTCAGACCGATGAATTGTGGGTTTATGATCAAGTCTATCTATGAATAATATTTGAATCTTCTTTGAATTCTTTTATGTATGATTGGTTATCTTTGCAAGTCTCTTCGAATTATCAGTTTGGTTTGGCCTACTAGATTGATCTTTCTTGCAATGGGAGAAGTGCTTAGCTTTGGGTTCAATCTTGCGGTGTCCTTTCCCAGTGACAGTAAGGGCAGCAAGGCACGTATTGTATTGTTGCCATCAAGGATAACAAGATGGGGTTTTCTTCATATTGCATGAGTCTATCCCTCTACATCATGCCATCTTGCTTAAAGTGTTACTCTGTTTTTAACTTAATACTCTAGATGCATGGTGGATAGCGGTCGATGAGTGGAGTAATAGTAGTAGATGCAGGCAGGAGTCGGTCTAATTGTCTCGGACATGATGCCTATATACATGATCATACCTAGATATTCTCATAACTATGCTCAATCCTGTCAATTCCTCAACAGTAATTTGTTCACCCACCGTAGAATACTTATGCTCTCGAGAGAAGTCACTAGTGAAACCTATGGCCCCTGGGTCTATCTTTATCATATTGATCTCCTACTACTTAGTTATTTACTTTGCCTTTATTTTACTTTGCATATTTATCATAAAAATACCAAAAATATTATCTTATCATATCTATCAGATCTCACTGTCGTTAGTGGCCCTATAGGGATTGACAACCCCTATTTGCGTTGGTTGCGAAGATTTATTTGTTTTGTGCAGGTGCGAGGGACTCGCGCATAGCCTCCTACTGGATTGATACCTTGGTTCTCAAAAACGGAGGGAAATACTTACACTACTTTGCTGCATCATCCCTTCCTCTTCGGGGAAAACCAACGCAGTGCTAAAAGAGGTAGCAACTTTCATTGAGAGTTCCACTGTGTCTTCACCATAAGGATTGATGGCTCCTTCGAACATCGCTAGCGATGCGGTCCAGGGTGAGGCTTTCCTCCACAGATAGATCTTTGTATTCGGCGGCTTCGCACTGCGGGCCAATTCGCTTGGCCATCTGGAGCAGATCGAGAGCTACGCCCCTGGCCATCAGGTCAGATTTGGAAACTTGAACTACACAGCCAACATTCGCGGAGACTTTATCTTCAACGGATTCGAGCCCATGTCGGACGCGCCGCACAGTCGCGACGAGCATGACGTAACTCTGCTGTCGGACAATGTTCGGGAGATCGCATCCACAACTACTCCGGCCATCAATCTGGAGCAAGTCGCGCGATCCGAGAGCGGAGGGATGGACCCTGCCATGGAGGCCGCACTCTTAGTGGCGATAGAGCCGTATACTGACTTCACCCCTTACGAGAGCCGTGTCGCCGAACCACTGGATTCATCTCCGGCCACGGACTCCAAGCCGCTCACATCCGGGCCCGTCGAGTCTGACTGGGCGTCGATCATGGAGTTCACCTCCGCGGATATCTTTCAGCACTCACCTTTCGGAGATGTGCTAAACTCATTAAGGTCTCTCTCCCTGTCGGGAGAACCTTGGCCAAACTATGTCCAGCTAGAATGGGATGCGGACGACGAAGAATTCGATGCCCACCCACCACCCACTTAGTAGCCACTGTCGACGACTTAACCGACATGCTCGACTTCGACTCCGAAGACTTCGACGGTATGGACGATGAAACCGGAGACGAATAGGAACCACCGCCCTCAGGGCGCTGGACCGCCACCTCATCATATGATATATACATGGTGGACACCCCCAAAGAAGGCAATGGCAACGAGACAGCGGAGGATAACCCCTCCAAGAAGCAACCCAAGCACCGACGTCAGCGGCGCCACTCTAAGTCCCGCCATAGCAAGAGCAGTGATACCGGCACAGGAGATAATAACACTCCAGATAGCACCGAAGACAACAATCCCCTCAAGTACGGTGTAGAGCTAGAGGACGAACAAGCTAGCCCTCCAGAGCAGGCAGCAGATGGAGAACCGGAGGAGGACAATTACATGACTCTCTCCGAAGACGAGGCGAGCCTCGGTGACGACGAGTTTATCATGCCTGAGGACCCCGTCGAGCAAGAGTGCTTCAAGCGCCGGCTTATGGCCACAGCAAATAGCCTAAAGAAAAAACAGCAATAGTTTCAAGCTGATCAAGACTTGCTAGCAGACAGGTGGACCGAAGTCCTTGCGGCCGAGGAGCATGAACTCGAGCGCCCATCCCAAGAGTTACCCAAAACGCAGGTTGCTACCTCACCTCGAGGAGGAAGCATTGAAACCTCATTCACCAGTGTATGATGCGGCTGACCGGCCACTACGCGGCCGAGCCAGAGAGGCGTTTCAGCCTAAAGTTCAGACCGCACCCCGTCGCCACTCAGTCAAAATACTAAGGCCCGGGGCAACACAGAGGACCTGCGAGACATCTTGGACAGTAAGGCAAAAACCGCAAGGTCAATATATAGGACACGGGCACGTGCGCCCACACGGGACGATGATCGTCGCGTCGGATACTCCAAGAGTAAATCTGGTCGGGCCGAATACAGCAGACAAGACTCATATGAACTACGTCGGGATACAGCCCGGAACAGAGGTGCCACACACCCCTTATGCTTCACTGATGAAGTTATGAATCATGAATTCCCGGAGGGTTTCAAACCCGTAAATATCGAATCATACGATGGCACAACAGATCCCGCTGTATGGATTGAGGATTTCCTCCTTCACATCCACATGGCTCACGGTGATGATCTACATGCCATCAAGTACCTCCCACTAAAACTCAAAGGACCAGCTCGACATTGGCTGAATAGCTTGCCAGCAGATTCCGTCGGCAGTTGGGAGGATCTGGAAGACGCATTTCTTGACAACTTCCAGGGCACTTATGTGCGGCCACCGGATGCTGATGACTTGAGCCACATAACCCAGCAGCCAAGGGAATCGGCCAGACAATTCTGGACACAGTTCCTGACTAAGAAAAATCAAATTGTAGACTGTCTGGATGCAGAGGCATTAGCGGCATTTAAGCATAACATCCGCGATGAGTGGCTCGCCGGCCACCTCGGCCAGGAGAAGCCAAAATCTACGGCAGCCCTCACGACACTCATGACCCGCTTTTGCGCGGGCGAGGACAGCTCGCTGGCTCATAGCAACAACACATCGAGGAATCCGGATACCTCGGATACCAAAGATGTTAACGGTAGGCAGCGTCGTAATAGACCAAAGCGCCGCAATAACGGTGATAACACCGAAGATACGACAGTCAATGCCGGATTCAGAGGCTCTAGATCCGGTCAGCGGAAAAAGCCATTTAAAAGAAATACTCCGACTCCGATCTGTCCAGTCTGGATCGCATACTAGATCGCTCGTGTCAAATCCACGGCACCCCCGACAAGCCAGCCAATTACACCAACGGAGAATGTTGGGTGTTCAAGCAGGCCGGCAAGTTAAATGTCGAGAACAAGGACAAGGGGCCACATAGCAATGACGAGGAGGAGCCCCGGCTGCTGAACACAGGAGGACAGAAGGGGTTTCCCCCACAAGTGAAGACGGTGAACATGATATACGCAGCACACATTCCCAAGAGGGAGCGGAAGCATGCACTAAGGGACGTCTATGCGATGGAGCCCGTCGCCCCAAAGTTCAACCCATGGTCTGCTTGTCCGATCACCTTCAATCGCAGGGACCACCCCACTAGCATCCGTCATGGCGGATCCGCCGCACTAGTCCTAGACCCAATCATTGACGGATTTCACCTGGACGGCAGCAGCAGCCTGAACCTGCTTTATCAGGATACAGTGCGAAAAATGGGTATCGATCCCTCAAGGATCAAACCCAGCAAAACCACCTTTAAAGGCGTCATCCTAGGTGTAGAGGCCCATTGCATAGGCTCAATCACACTGGAAGTGGTCTTCGGATCACTGGATAACTTCCAAAGCGAAGAGTTAATCTTCGACATCGTCCCGTTTCGCAGTGGCTATCATGCACTGCTCGGGCGGAGAGCATTTGCAAAATTCAATGTAGTGCCGCATTACGCATACCTCAAGCTCAAGATGCCAGGACCTCGCGGGGTCATAACAGTAAATGGAAACACAAAAAGCTCGCTCCGTACGGAAGAGCACACTGCGGCCCTTGCAGCAGAAGCACAAAGCAGCCTGTTCAGGCAGACCACTCATTCGGCATCACGGCCCCCGGGCACCTTCAAGAAAGTCTGGAACAAGCTGCAACAGGATCGCCTGGCACGATCAGAGCTCGCCTAGCAATTCGGCCCCCGTCCCAGTCCCAGTGAAGCGACGAAATCCATGTCGTGCATACATAACTACGCATTGAAAATACCATGGACATAGGCGGGGGCACGATCAGGACATGCCCCGCATTGTGGCTTAACCACACTAGGGGCTATATACCTTTGACATTTCTTTTCTCTTTCAGGGCCTAACTCTCTGGAAGCCCTTTCTGGCAGTACGATTGCCGGACACATTTCGGAAGCAACAACCAAGGTGGCAAGAAGCTAAGATGAACACGGGAACCGCCAGCTGCTCTCTAGTAATAATTGATATACCCGCTTTTCACTATTTATGCGTAGCTTGCCCTGGGATAGGACATTTCAAATTGTCCTACTTTATGCTTATTGCACTACTTATACCAAGTACGCTTCGATGTATCATTTAAATAACAATGCATATCATTAATCTATCATTGCATTATTTATGTTTTTCTCTTTCTCTTATATGTCCATTTACGACAATCCGCACCCGCACGTGCGGGTACGGTCAGTTCGCCTGGGGTCCTCGTTTACTCCATAATACGGCGCAAGAAGTCCAAACACTTTTGCTAGTGCGGCACCCCGAACTTATAGCATTATATGCATCAGCTCTGAATCATGCCTTTGGTCAAATGTTGGGTCGTCCGGCTCCCATGCTTTGGTACCTTACGTTCCGCTATATCGGCTAAGCTAGCAGTGGGAGAACTACTGCGATTGTGTCCCGGTTCTTCCGGACGAGCACCTCAGTAGAGAAAGCCAAAAGATGACTATCATGATAAGGTGAGAGACTGGTCGCTGTTCGAGAGGTCTCAAGTCCTTAAAGACTTTTTCCGCTTCGGGCGAGGAGTCGGCCTTGTCCGGCTTAGGCGTGTGTAGCGCCCCAAATTCGACCCTCCGAATACCAGGGGCTTCACCAAAAATTTAAAATCATAGACTTCTATGGCTAAGTAAGAGTGATAAAGCATTATAGTCCGATTGCCTGGTTCGTTGCGCTGAACACCTCCCTTGAAGGACCCAAAATTGGGGTAAAGAGTGTTCAGGTTTATCCCGAACACCCCAGTACTAGTTACATGGGGATAGAAGCCGACGACTGGCCAACTATTAGATTTTATAAACGGTCACACAAAAAGGTAATATTTTAAATTAAGAAAGCATCGCATGGCGCAAATGAACTCGTTTCATATTACAGGATCACATGGGCATGTTCATTCAAAAATTACATCCTTGGCACACTCATCTGCCACTAGGCGGGAACCCTTCAGGACACTCTCATAGTAATTCTTGGGGCAGCAATGCTCCTTGCCCTCCGGTGGCCCCTCCTTCACCAGCTTCACGGAGTCCAGCTTCGCCCAGTGCACCTTCGCCCAGGCAAAAGCCATGCGTGCACCCTCGATGCAGACGGACCGCTTGATGACTTCAAGCCGTGGGCAGGCTTCCACAAGCCGCCTCACCGGACTGAAGTAGCTGCCGGACAGGGGCTCGCCAGGCCACATCCAGACTATAAGGCCCCTCATGGCCTGTTCGGCCGCCTTGTGAAGTTCGACCAACTGCTTCATCTGGTCGCTCAAGGGCATGGGGTGTTCGGTCCCAGTATACTGAGACCAGAACAACTTCTCCATTGAGCTCCCCTCCTCAGCCCGGTAAAACTCCGCGGCATCCAGTACACTACGGGGAAGATCTACAAACGCTCCTGGAGAGCTCCGAACTCGGGTAAGAAAAAGGAAAGTCTCCTTCACGTGCTTGCTTTGCATAATGAATGCCTTACCCGCTGCTAGCTTCTTCACCACGTCAATCTGCTGGAGGGCCTTGTGGGCTTCGGCCTTGGCGCTCCGGACGCTTTCAAGCGCCTGCGCGAGCTCGGACTCTCGCGTCTTAGAGTCAAGATCCAAGGACTCGTGCTTTTTGGCGAGAGCCTCGAGCTCTTGCTGCACCTCGCCTACTCGGGCTTCTTGTTTCTCCCGTTCAATGTGTTCTTTGGCCGCTTTATCTTCGGCCTCGGACAGCGCCTTCCTCAGGGTCGCCACCTCGGTCGTGGCCCCTGACAAATCCATGATGATCCTATTACTTTACACCCGAACTTCTTTTTAACTATATAGACAGGGGTATTTCTTACCTTGGTTCTCTTCGAGCTGCCTCTTGGTAAGGCCGAGCTCGTCCTCGGAACGCTTCAGGTCCTGCTTCAGTGCAGAGACCTCCGTAGTATGTGCGGCAGTGGCCAGCAGTGAAGCCTGCACATACACATAGACATAATCTAATTAGACTCCTGAGTCATCATTTGATCCTCCATTCGGCTTTTCTTCGCGAACGTTGAACAGAGCATCAGGGGCTACTATCTATGCAGTAATATTTTCTTATATTTTGACTGCTTACCTCAAAGCATGTTAGGAGGCTGGCGCAAGCTTTGGTCAGTCCATTTTTGGCGGACTGAACCATCTCAACCACCGCACTCATGATAGTGTGGTGCTCTTCTTCGATGGAACCGCTGCGAAGCGCTTCCAGCAGGTTGTCCGGTGCCTCTGGTTGGACAGAGGACACCGGCACGGATGGTTGGCCCCCCTGGACGAGGGGCCCCTGCCGGAGTCCGGAACCATCGAAGATTCCGGCACAGTGTCCGGTTGGGGCCCATACTCGAAGCCCATAGGAGCCTCACTCCCTTAGTACCCAGGATCCGGGAAGTCGCCGCGAGGCGCCCCCAGGACCACCTCCCCTTGGCTCGGTGCCTTTTGATACAACACCTCGGCGTTGTCCGTAGGGAGAGGGGTGGAAGCGGTCGGAAGAGAACCGTTGTTCATATCCGACGAGTCCAAAGAGCCGCTCGATGAGGGTACGTCGAGATGAGCTCGGGACGGACTGCATAATCATGTTCGGCATGAGGAGAGGCAGTACAATAAAACATACCATGAAGTACTATGGTGTCCGGACACTTACGACTTCGCCAGGGGATTGTCCCTAGGTAGCCACTCGTCGCCGCTCTCGGTGGCCATCGTGGCACAGTCCGGAGGGAGGGTCCTTCCCTTCTTGGACCCTTCGGCCTCCCCAGATGGTTTGGCCTTCCTTTTCTTCTGTCCCCCGGCTAGGGGGAGAACTTTTCTCCTCCTCCTCGTTTCCATGGGAGGAGTGCTTGTTGGAGTCATCGGATGATGAGTCCGATACAACCTTACGCCGGAGACCCTTTCGGGTCCCCGTGGCCTTCTTCTTGGCCTTCTTTTCCAGCACCTCGTAAGGTGCCGGAGTCAGCATCTTCGTTAGAAGAGCGTCTACGGGATCTTCGGGCAGGTGGGCTGGGCAATCAAGCTGCTCCGCTGTCTCTATCCAGTCCTGTTAATGACATGGAAGCTTAGATCCAGCACATAACTAAACCGGGGCAAATAAATACCCTGAGAGATATAAAAGCCTACCGGATTGGCGCGGCGCTTTGCGCTGAGTCCGCGGTCCTCGGTGAGGGAGGGAGGAATCTCGGCGCTCTTGAACAGCACCCTCCAGACGTCCTCGTGCATCGTGTCGTAGAGCTCTTGCAGCGTCTGGTGCTTGGCCGAGTCGAACTCCCACAAAAAAATGCCCATTGTTGACACGGAATGATCCGGCAGAAGAGCATAACCTGGACCACGTTGACAAGCTTGATTTTCTTGTTCGTCATGTTCTGGATGCAGGTCTGGAGTCCGGTCATCTCTACCGAAGAACCCCAGGACAGGCCCTTCTTTTTCCAGGAGGTGAGCCGTGTGGGGATTCCGGATCAAAATTTGGGGGCCGCCACCCAGTTGGAGTTGCACGGCTCAGTGATGTAGAACAACCCCGATTGCCACCCCTTTATGGTATCCACATAGGTGCCCTTGAGCCAGGTGACATTAGGCATCTTGCCCACCATGGCGCCTCCGCACTCTGCTTGCTGGCCACCCACTACCTTCGGTTTGACATTGAAGGTTTTCAGCCATAGGCCGAAGTGGGCCTGATGTGGAGGAAGGCCTCACACACGACGATAAACGCCAAGACGTTGTGGATGAAATTAGGGGCCAGATCATGAAAATCCAGCCCATATTAGAACATGAGCCCGCAGACAAACGGGTGGAGAGGAAATCCCAGTCCGCGGATGAAATGGGTAAGAAAAACTACCCTATCATGGGGTTCGGGCGTTAGGACGATCTGCCCCGCATTTGGCAGCCGGTGCGTGATATCCGCAGCCAGGTATCCGGCTTCCTGTAATTTTTTGATGTTCTCCTCCATGACAGAGGAGACCATCCACTTGCCTCCTGCTTCGGACATGATTGGAGCGGTTTGAGAAGAAGAACGCGAGCTTGGGCGCTAGAGCTCGAGGGTGCGGGAATGGGTAAGCGAGGAGGAAGAAGGCGGGGGTGAAAAAAGTAAATCTTTGTCCCTTTATAAGGGCGGAAGAGGCAATGTGTCTCCCCACTTGCCTGGCAAAACCGCTTATTCCTCAGGCACCGTGATTGATGGTGCGGTTGGGTTACCCACATCCGTATTGATGAGAATCCCATGATAAGGGGAACACGATCTCTGCTTTCACAAGACGTGTCAAGAAAACCGCCTCACGATATGTGCGGAGCTGGTTGAGAAAAGCGGTTCGAATAATAACCGGGCCATGGCGTGATGTCATGCTGTCAAAACGTATCAACAGATTAGATTTGTGGAAATGTTATTCTCTCTACGGCGGTATGTGGAACTTATTTTGCAGGGTCGGACACTATCCTTGTATTCAAACTCTTCCATGGTGTATTTGGAGGAGGAACCCGCCTTGCAATGCCGAAGACAACACTGCGCGCCGGACTCATCATCATTGAAGCCTGGTTCAGGGGCTACTGAGAGAGTCCTGGATTAGGGGGTCTCCGGATAGCCGGACTATATCCTTTGGCCAGACTGTTGGACTATGAAGATACGAGATTGAAGACTTCATCCCGTGTCTGGATGGGACTCTACTTGGCGTGGAAGGCAAGCTAGGCAAAACGGATATGTATATCTCCTCCTTTGTAACCGACCTTGTGTAACCCTAGCCCCCTCCGGTGTCTATATAAACCGGAGGGTTTTAGTCCGTAGGACAACATACAATCATACCATAGGCTAGATTCTAGGGTTTAGCCTCTTTGATCTCGTGGTAGATCAACTCTTGTAATACTCATATCATCAAGAATAATCAAGCAAGACGTAGGGTATTACCTCCATCAAGAGGGCCCGAACCTGGGTAAACATCGTGTCCCCTGCCTCCTGTTACCATCTGCCTTAGACGCACAGTCCGGGACCCCCTACCCGAGATCCGCCGCTTTTGACACCAACATTACCTCTGAGTCACACCCATGAAAGGAGTCAAGAGGTTCCAGACCCAAGGAAAGCTTGCACCTAGATATATTGGCCCATTCCCAGTTATGTCCAGTTGGTACAGTAGCTTATCAGTTGGACCTGCCACCGGAATTGTCAGAAGTGCACCATGTGTTCCATGTCTCATAGTTGAGAAGGTGTATCTCGCCACCCGAGAAAAGGACTGATATGGCAGAGATAGAGCTTTCTAAGGATTTAACCTATGAGGACAAACCATTCTGAATATTGGAAGAAATGGAAAGAGTCACTCGCAGTAAAGCGATTAAGTTTTATAAGGTATAGTGGGAGCATCACACCGAGGAAGAAGCAACCTGGCAAAGAGAAGACTTTTGTAGAGCGTCTTATCCAGAATTGTTTTCCCAAGCAACCGAATCTCGAGTACGAGATTCATCTTAAGTGGGGGAGGTTTGTGACACCCTGGTTTTTGCCATCATGATTTTCCATTGCCTTTTTGCTTTTATTTGGATTTTGAGTTAATTCATTTGGACTTAACACTTGGGCATTGTTTTGATTTTCACTGTGACGCCCCTCACCTTTCACAACCTCTCTTGACCTCTCATTCATCATCACATTGCTTTGGAAAAAAAATCTTCTAAGGAAAATATTTATTTTCACCTTCAAAATGGAACATTTTCACTTTCACTCCAAAGCAACGCCTCTATTTCTTGCCCACAAAAATCTGAGAAAATTCACGCACACCCTTTGGATAGTTCCTCACCACCCTATGCAAAAATATCATGTGGCCCAATTTTGCTAGGAAAATTCATTTGCATTTTGACTAGAAAATGAAGTTTGTACAACAAGTGCATTATTCCCTGATCTTTTGGAGCTGAATTTTCTTGAGCATCATTACCTTAGTAACCTAATACTAAACCCCAAAAGCTCAGCTCCTAACTCTTCCTAGTTTGATTACAAATTTGGCCACAAGTTTCTGTCCAGAAACTTTCATTAAGTGATGTGATCAACTCACTCCTCATGGTAGTTTGCTTACTCCTCTCCTAGCCTAAACACTCCACGATCACCAGCCTAGACATAGTTTGGCATTGCCTGGGCATAACGTTGGCACAGTACATGTCGTGACCACGTGAGGACATGGGCTCAGGCATGTTGTTGCCGCACCCGAGCCTCTGTTGAGATCGTGCTCGTCTCAGCGTCAAGCCCAGCATGCCGCACCACGCCACCAGCCTCGCTTCACCTTCCCAGCGCCCTCGCTATCGCTCGCTGATGTCGGAGCCGCCATAGGGATCACGCGCGCGCCGCGCCAAAGGAGCACAGTGCCCCCATGCTCGAGTCAGACCCCTCTCATGCATCATGTGCTCGTCCCCGAGCTTGAACAGTGGTCGGATGAGCCCTGGCCACTTCTCCCTCTCTCTGTCGTTGTGCACCGCTTCTAGAGACTCTGGCTAGCTCTTGAGCTCCGCCTCAGCCACGCCTATAAATAGACCCCTCATGAGCTCATTTCTCCTCACCTCTCCACCCACTCAACCGCCACAATGTCGTAGGAAGCTACATCCCGGCCGGGCAGCCTCTGGCCTCCGTCCCCGACCCGAGCTCGCCGACGATCCCCTTTCTCTGCCCCTCCCTCTCCAGTGCCTCTCGAGCTTGGCCGACTGCATGGGTGTGTTCCTGGTGGTCCACTGGTGCTCGCTGACGCCTCTCGAGCCACTGGAGTGACCTCATGACACTGACATCTTCTTCCCTAATGAGCTCTGTCCGCTGCAACCACTGGAGATGCCCTCGCCGACCTTGTCCGTCCACCCGTCATCGTGTTTCTGGCATGTGCATGTTTGCTGTAGCCTTGCGCATCTCCGTATCCTTTCCACGGCGGCCGCCGACCTCTCCTCGTAGGAGAAACGCCGGCGACGCACCGCCCCTCCTCCGTTTATCTCTCACTGGTACGCGTCGGTCCAAAACAAATGGTTTTTAACCCCTTTCCGTGACAGCATTTCGAACCATCACCAAGTGAGTGTGGGCAATAGGGGGGTCCTTCCCACATGGCCTAGAAACCATTGGGGATATGCCCTCCTGGCACACACGCTCGGTAAAATGAGGTCATGTGCGACCAGCGAGCACTCAAAGACAGAAATACGTACAGTAGTGCTAAAAAATACAATTATACAGGCAAAATCATTTCCGGTCGTAAGTACATCCCACACAATCAGTCACCACTAAACGTTTCCATTCATATATACATCCCACACAGTCACTACAAGGAAAATGTTTGCGCAATGTGGCGTAACGCAAACAGTTTTGAAGAGAATGTCGTGTGTGATTTTTCATTGATCCAACATGGTTTATTCCTAGAAACTGTATGCGTTGCCTGAGGTCATCGCCCACGGCGGTTTCTCATTAACCGTTTGCAATAGGAAAACCCAATTAGCAAGCTAATTGGCCAATTAGCGGGCTAATTTCCCTATTATTAATAATCCATTTACTAATCTAATTGACATTCATATTAAGCACATAATATATTCCATTTCCATATTAAGGAAGCAGGATTTCATAATTGAAATACATCGGACTACAACATGATATAGCTTCAGCACTCAGCTACCCCATTAGACAACTGCACGAGCAGCAAGTTTCACATGCAACATCTAGAACCTTTCGAAATTAGCATCATAGTCGGTACATAGAGAGATGCATCTCATCTGGAAAACTGCTGAAGCAGAAGGCGAATATTGAGCCTTCATTCATGTTGAAGGTCTTTGCAACTTTAGGCTAGTGTCTGTGGATGATTGACCGTCCATCCTTCGACCTCTTCAGGAACACTTCAATATTGAACCGTGGGTGTTGTATGAAAACTTTCCTTGCCTCCTGACCACAGAGGTGGTTTGAGAGGTAATCATCAGTGAAGCCCGAAAACAAGGATGTGCATAAATATCTTCTCTATATTGGAAATGGGGAAAAGGAATACAAAAAGGCAAGGTATAATAGTTAGTACCATCTTGTAAACCTCAGTGCTTCCCATTGTTTCCCTGCAACACATATAAGGTAGTTAGTAATCAAGTTAAGTAAGGGTTCGCATGCTATCAGTAAAATATGTTGATGATAAATAAGCACATTGCAGATTCATCAGATTAATTCAAGCCACATGGAAAACCCATTTGTCCAAACCAAGCACGATTAAGAACTAGGAAATATAGCACTTGTATATGTTTCTCATGTATTAAGTGCAGCCCAATTCGATTTATTTCTCACATGGTATACAATAAGAGAATGCAGCCACAGTAATTGAACATCGCATTGCAGAATTGAACCAAGAAGTTAACTGAACACCACAACAAATGAACCAAACGTTAATTAAGCACCACATTGCACAATATAACATACTCCTAATAGAAGATCAGACAGTTAACCAAACCAAGCATGCTTAACAACTTGGAAATATAGCAATTGTATTTGTTTCTCATGTATTTAGTACAGCGAAATTCGATTTATTCCTCACATGGTATACAATAAGAGAATGCAGCCACAACAATTGAACATCACATTGCAGAATTGAACCAAGCAGTTAACTAAACACCACAACAAATGAACCAAACATTAACTGAGCACCACATTGCACAATATAACATACTCCTAATAGAATATCAGACAGTTAACCAAACCAAGCATGCTTAACAACTTGGAAATATAGCAATTGTATTTGTTTCTCATGTATTTAGTACAGCCATATTCAATTTATTCCTCACATGGTATACAATAACAGAATGCAGCCACAACAATTGAACATCGCATTGCAGAATTGAACCAAGCAGTTAAATAAACACCACAACAAGTGAACCAAGCAAATGAACCAAGCAGTTAACTAAACACCAATTGAAAAATATAACATACTCCTAATATAAGATCAGACAATTAACCAAACCAAGCATGCTTAACAGCTTGGAAATATTGCACCCTGAAGAATTGAACCAAGCAGTTAATTGAACACCACATTGCACGACATATAGAACATATACACTATAGAAGAAGATTGCGTGGTAAAAGTAGATATCACAATTCACTATAATTTGTTAAGGAAAGGCAGTAGCTAGCAAACTGAACATGGGTCCATATAGTGAGCTAATAAGACAAGCTACTCCTCATTGTCAGAGATATCGATGACGATTGGCTCCTTGGACATGGAAGAGGGCAAGGCCTCCGCATCGTGGGTGCCCTCGTTGTAGTGGTGAGTTGCCTCAACTGCTCCGGGCACCAACATGCTGGCTCTCGAGATGAGGTAAGCATGTGCATGCTGAGAAAACACCTCGTAGTCTTCGTCGAAGGCACCGACGGTGGCGTTGAGAAAACGCCACGAAATGTCGTTTAAAGCAGCCAACCGTGTCGCGACGTCGGCGCGCGAGGTGTCAATTGTGGCCTCGACAGCGAGGTGCTCCTCCAAGATCTGGGGGTCGGCATGAATGGCAGCCATCGCGACCTCATCCGCGCGTGCGGCCACGATTTGCTTCTCCGCTGCCAAATGCTCCTTGAGGTCCTGGCTATACAGCATGCACCATGGCGTAGGCCGGTGCTTATTTGGTGGAGGGGTCGGTGATTTGGGTGGAAGGTGTCGCGCTTGCGCCGGTGGCTGGGGCATGTGGGATGTGGAAGGAGGAGGAGGATGGGGGTCGGGTGTGGATTACATGCCTGGATAGGCGAGGCCGAGCAGCGTGAAGGAGGGTCGCCGACAAGGAGGCAGCGGCGCTGCATGCAAGGAGTGCAGGTTTCAAGTTGGAAAGGAAGGCGGAAATAGGGGAAATGTGGCTTTAGGTAAGGGGGAGGGGCGGGGAGGTAGATATTTCCGTGAAAGCCGAAAATTTGAAATCGCTTCAGCCAAAAAACTGGCGCGCAAAGTGTCATCAGACACGGTCCGAAGATATTTTGTGCTGCATCTCACATGGTTGGTTATAATAAACTGTGTGGGATCTACTTGATTTTTCATCTTGATTTGAATTACATAATGGGGTCAGAGCTGCCACGGATGGTGTTTCAATTGCTAGAACTTTTATCTGCAGTGAACATGCAACTATAGGTGTGTCATCAAAAAATTGGAATTATTGAAGGTTTGTTTGGACACTTTTATGCATTAAGTGAGTTTTCAATGCATTTATGTGCATAATTCAAATTTGAACTACATGCACATGCTCCGGTACATATAAATTGGTTGAAAAATCAAATCTTTACCCTTGGGTGCATGCTTAGGTCCCATGCAAGAAATGGGAATGAATTTCAAACACCAGGGCACCGTTGATTGCTAGCAAAACATTGAGATGTCTGGTTTCTAAATTCTAGAAAATCCAAAACTCGTCTGAAATTCATGAAACTTGGCATGCTATCATGGAGTGGCATCAACATGCCGTGGTGAAAATTTTGTCCCATTTGGGGCAGGTTTGGGTATATGCTTTTCACAAACCGGAGCTTCTCACAACAAGCATGATGGTGTTCGGTAGGGAACGCCCCACCTTTGGGGATGAAACAATATCCATTGCCTCTTATTGCTTTCAAAATTTTTTTCTCGTGTCAACATAGAACAACTGGAGTGTTGTGTGATTTTTTGTGATTTTTCGGGGTTCGTTTGGACATTTTTATGCATTATCTAAGTTTTCAATGCATTTATGTGCATAATTCAAATTTGAACTACATGCGCATGCTCCAGTGCATATAAATTGGTTGAAAAAAAATCAAATTTGTGTCCTTGGGTGCATGCAAGAAATGGGAATGAATTTCAAACACCAGGACACCGTTGATTGCCAGCAAAACGTTGAGATACTTTGTTTTTAAATTCTAATAAATCTAAAACTCGTCTGAAATTCATGAAACTTGGCATGCTATCATGGAAGGGCACCCGACATGCTGTGGTATTTTTCGTGTCCATTCTGAGAGAAGGCCCACTCGAATAATGACAACCAACAAAGGCATTTTGAAAAAAAATAGCTGCCACTTTAATATATCAAACATTTGTATAATTCAAACCATGTGCGTTCAGTTAACCATTCACGTGACGCCACGTGTCTTGGTTTTAATGGCTATGGAGGTGTCGTGTGGACAGCTGCTTGACTAAACGGGAGGCGTGCGAGCGCAGTCCAGTGTGCAGGCTCACCGGGAAGCATACAAGCTATTCAATGCAGGATCTGTGCATCTCTTCAACACAAATGGTTCATATTACAGTATGCAAATTAAAGCCATACTTCGACATTAAGCCAAGAGACACTGCGATTTGTCAAAATATGCAGCTAAAAATTAATAGTTCTCACCGGGATTAAGCATAGACTTCATTCATACTAGAGCTTAAGCAGTCGTTCTCACCGGGAAGCGGGATAGCCTTGGACCGCCGCCCGTCTCGCTCCCACTGGTCCATATTAATGGCGCCGCCGAGCGGCCGCACCCCCCATCCTCGCCACACACACAATTCCTCTCTCTCCACCCGCATCCTCGACGCCGCTCTGAGTCCTCAAAGCCGTCAGTGTACGAGGATGTCGCCGAAGCGCCCCATCGGAGGGAGTGGCGACGCCAGGGCTGCTGAAGCACCGGAGCACGGCATGAATATGGAGACAGAGGTTTCCGTCCCTGCCGACGAGGTGGAGAATGAGGCTGCCAACAAGCAGAGGCAGGTCGAGAAAGACCGCAAGCAACTCCAGCAGGCCTAGACTTCATCAACAACCTCCCCGATGATATGTTGATAGTCATCATATCCCTCCTCCCAATCAAATATCGGGTGAGGACAGCCGCCCTTTACCGGCGGTGGTGCACCCTATGGCTCCGCACCCCTGTCGACCTCCTCGACCCCCACAAGCTCTGCCATGGCTATCACCAAAGCTTGGATGTGTTCTCCCAGATCCTCGACAGTCACGATGGCCCAATCAAAGGCCTTATCGCGGGAAGTGTCATTCCAATGGCAAGGAACGAGCCAAGCTTGACGAGTGGTTCCGATCCCGCGCCATAGATCAGCTCGAGAAGCTAAGTTATAATGATGGGCATATGTGCTTGCTGCCAACGTCCATGCTCTGCTTCGCGCCCATGCTGCGCCTCTCCAAGTTCATGAACTGCCATCCCCCCTTAATGACGCACCCGCTCTTTTTCTACCACGATTGAAGCACCTCGAGCTTGGCGTCGTCCGCATCCCAAAGGATCACATGGAGCACCTGCTCTGCGGCTTTACTGCACTCGAGTTCCTTCGTGTTCAAGCAATGAATTGGTCGAGTACCTTGCACATTGAGGGAGTCCTGGATTAGGGGGTCTCCGGACAGCCGGACTGTTGGACTATGAAGATACAAGATTGAAGACTTCGTCTCGTGTCCGGATGGGACTTTTACTTGGCGTAGAAGGCAAGCTAGGCAATACGGATATGTATATCTCCTCCTTTGTAACCGACCTTGTACCCTAGCCCCCTCCGGTGTCTATATAAACCGGAGGGTTTTAGTTCGTAGGACAACATACAATCATACCATAGGCTAGCTTCTAGGGTTTAGCCTCTCTGATCTCGTGGTAGATCAACTCTTGTACTACTCATATTATCAAGAACAATCAAGCAGGACATAAGGTATTACCTCCATCAAGAGGGCCCGAACCTGGGTAAAACATTGTGTCCCCTGCCTCCTATTACCATCCGCCTTAGACGCACAATTCGGGACCCCCTACCCGAGATCTGCCGGTTTTGACACCGACATTGTTGCTTTCATTGAGAGTTCCACTGTGCCATCGCCGTAAGGAAGGATGCCTCGTCTCGTTGTTAAAAACAACATTACCGCCGGGGGAGCCCTGGCTGTCGGCCAAACTCCCCGGCTAGGCAGTTTCATCATGACCGCCCGTTCGGCTGCTGCACCGATGATGACTTCTCGGGTCATCGAAAACAGCCTCCACGTCGGCTCGGAATTTGCCGAGCAGATGGATCCAATGGAGCTCTCTTCCCTAAACGAGCTCTGGGATCGCATCACCGCCTTGGGAGTCGCTACTGACTATGATCGGATTGGGCTTAAACCCGATCAAAGGGAGATTAACTCTCCACCGGTCACCCATCATATCGCGGTGGTGGAGGAACAATGCGGCGATTCTTCCTCTATATTGAGGACTAACTATGTCCGGATTCCTGAGCTCTCCGAGCCGGATACCCGTTTATGGGAGGACATCACCCAAGCCCTGAACCTAGAGTCGGGCAGCGGGCCAGACTTATCGGGCAACATCCCGGAATCCGAACTTCCAAGATTGGAAACTCCTTGGCCCCTGGGTCTCAGATCGGGTAAGGGTTCGGACTCAAATCCACCCACCCACCTAGACATAAACGATCTTTCCCACATCAGGAAAGAGCCCCATGAAACAGTACATCATTATTGGGCCAGATTCCTCCTTGTGATGAACAAGTTTAAGGACTGTCGCGAGGAAGACGCAGTCTCATTTTTCTGCAATAATTGCACGGACAAGGGAATCCTTAACGCCTTAAGTCGCCGTGACATATCATGCTTCGCTGACTTGGCGTCCATAGTACAAAAGTACTATGCGATGGAAAGCGCCTAGAAAACTGAAACGAAATTTTGGGATAATCCGGCTCCAAATATACACCCAGTCCAAAGTAAAAGGCTGCACTTGTTAGGGATCATAGCAGAAATTCAAAATTTTCCTACGTGTCACCAAGATCAATCTATGGAGTCATCTAGCAACGAGGGAGGAGTGGATCTACATACCCTTGTAGATCACGCGCGGAAGCGTTCAAGAGAACGGGGTTGATGGAGTCGTACTCGTCGTGATCCAAATCACCGATGATCCTAGCGCCGAACGGACGGCACCTCCGCGTTCAACACACGTACGGAGCAGCGACGTCTCCTCCTTCTTGATCCAGCAAGGGGGGAGGAGATGTTGATGGAGATCCAGCAGCACGACGGCGTGGTGGTGGAAGTAGCGGGATTCCAACAGGGATTCGCCAAGCGCTGCGGGAGGAGGGAGATGTGTCACGGGAGGGAGAGGGAGGCGCCAGGCCTTAGGTGCGGCTGCCCTCCCTCCCCCCACTATATATAGGGCCAAGGGAGAGGGGGGCGCAGCCTTGGCCCTTCCTCCAAGGAAGGGTGCGGCCAGGGAGGAGTCCATCCTCCCCAAGGCACCTAGGAGGTGCCGTCCCCCTTTAGGACTCTTCCTTTCCCTTATCTCTTGGCGCATGGGCCTCTTGGGGCTGGTGCCCTTGGCCCATATAGGCCAAGGCGCACACCCCTACAGCCCATGTGGCCCCCTGGGGCAGGTGGACCCCCTTGGTGGACCCCCGGACCCCTTTCGGCACTCCCGGTACAATACCGATAATGCGTGAAACTTTTCCGGCGACCAAAACAAGACTTCCCATATATAAATCTTTACCTCCGGACCATTCCGGAACTCCTCATGACATCCGGGATCTCATCCGGGACTCCGAACAACTTTCGGGTAACCGCATACTAATATCTCTATAACCCTAGCGTCACCGAACCTTAAGTGTGTAGACCCTACGGGTTCGGGAAGCATGCAGACATGACCGAGACGTTCTCCGGTCAATAACCAACAGCGGGATCTGGATACCCATGTTGGTTCCCACATGTTCCACGATGATCTCATCGGATGAACCACGATGTCGAGGATTCGATCAATCCCGTATACAATTCCCTTTGTCTAGCGGTACGATACTTGCCCGAGATTCGATCGTCGGTATCCCGATACCTTGTTCAATCTCGTTACTGGCAAGTCTCTTTACTCGTTCCGTAACACATCATCCCGTGATCAACTCCTTGATCACATTGTGCACATTATGATGATGTCCTACCGAGTGGGCCCAGAGATACCTCTCCGTCACACAGAGTGACAAATCCCAGTCTCGATTCGTGCCAACCCAACAGACACTTTCGGAGATACCCGTAGTGCACCTTTATAGTCATCCAGTTACGTTGTGACGTTTGGCACACCCAAAGCACTCCTACGGTATCCGAGAGTTGCAGAATCTCATGGTATAAGGAAATGATACTTTACATTAGAAAAGCTTTAGCATACGAACTACACGATCTTTGTGCTAGGCTTAGGATTGGGTCTTGTCCATCACATCATTCTCCTAATGATGTGATCCCATTATCAACGACATCCAATGTCCATGGTCAAGAAACCGTAACCATCTATTGATCAACGAGCTAGTCAACTAGAGGCTTACTAGGGACATGGTGTTGTCTATGTATCCACACATGTATCTGAGTTTCCTATCAATACAATTCTAGAATGGATAATAAACGATTATCATGAACAAGGAAATATAATAATAACCAATTTATTATTGCCTCTAGGGTATATTTCCAACAGTCTCCCACTTGCACTAGAGTCAATAATCCAGTTCACATTGATATGTGATTAACACTCAAGGTCACATCCCCATGTGACTAACACCCAAAGAGTTCTGGGTTTGATCATGTTATGCTTGTGAGAGAGGTTTCAGTCAATGGGTCTGCAACATTCAGATCCGTATGTACTTCGCAAATTTCTATGTCATCTTGTAGATGCAACTACTACGCTACATTTGGAGCCATTTCAAATAACTGTTCTACTTGGAGCTATTCTAAATTGTTGCTCCATTATACATATACGGTATCTCTACTCATAGCTATCCGGATAGGTGTTAAGCTTGCATCGACGTAACCCTTTACGACGAACTCTTTTACCACCTCCATAATCGAGAAAATTCCTTAGTCCACTAGTTACTAAGGATAAATTTGACCGCTGTCCTATGATCCATTCTTGGATCACTCTTGTACCCCTTGACTGACTCATGGCAAGGCACACTTCAGGTGCGGTACACAGCATAGCATACTGTAGAGCCTATGTCTAAAGCATAGGGGACGACCTTCGTCCTTTCTCTCTATTCTGCCGCGGTCAGGTTTCGAGTCTTACTCAATGTTCACACCTTACAACTCAGGCAAGAACTCCTTCTTTGACTGATCCATCTTGAACACCTTCAAGATCATGTCAAGGTATGTGCTCATTTGAAAGTACCATTAAGCGTTTTGATCTATCCTTATAGATCTTGATGCTCAATGTTCAAGTAGCTTAATCCAGGCTTTCCATTGAAAAACACTTTCCAAATAACCCTATATGCTTTCCAGAAATTCTACGTCATTCTGATCAACAATATGTCAACAACATATACTCATCAGAAATTCAATAGTGCTCCCACTCACTTCTTTGGAAATACAAGTTTCTCATAAACTTTGTATACACCCAAAATCTTTGATCATCTCATCAAAGCATACATTCCAACTCCGAGATGCTTACTCCAGTCCTTAGAAGGATTGCTGGAGCTTTGCATACTTATTAGCATCTTTCAGGATTGACAAAACCTTCCGTTTGTATCACATACAACCTTTCCTCAAGAAAATCGTCGAGGAAACAATGTTTTGACATCCTATCTGCAAGATTTCATAAATAATGCAGTAATCACTAATATAATTCCAACAGACTCTTAGCATCGCTACGAGTGAGAAAGTCTCATTGTAGTCAACTCCTTGAACTTGTCGGAAAACATCTTAACAACAAGTCGAGCTTTCTTAATGGTGATACTTACCATCATTGTCCGTCTTCCTTTTAAAATCCATATGTACCTAACAGCCTTACGACCATCAAGTAGTTCTTCCAAAGTCTACACTTTGTTTTCATATATGGATCCTCTCTCGGATTATATGGCCTTGAGCCATTTTGGAATCCAGGCCCACCATCGCTTCTCCATAGCTTGTAGGTTCATTGTTGTCTAGCAACATGACTTCCAAGACAGGATTACGTACCACTCTGAAGTAGTATGCATCCTTGTCATCCTATGAGGTCTGGGAGTGACTTGATCCGAAGTCTCATGATCAATATCATAAGCTTCCACTTCAATTGGTGTAGGTGCCACAGGAACAACTCTTTGTGCCCTACTATACACTAGTTGAAGTGACGGTTCAATAACCTCATCAAGTCTCCACCATCCTCCCACTCAATTCTTTCGAGAGAAACTTTTCCTCGAAAAAGGACCCGATTCTAGAAACAATCCCTTATTGCTTTCGGATCTGAGACAGGAGGTATACCCAACTGTTTTGGGTGTCCTATGAAGATGCATTTATCCGCTTTGGGTTCGAGCTTATCAGCCTGAAACTTTTTCACATAAGCGTCGCAGCCCCAAACTTTTAAGAAATGACAGTAGGTTTCCTTAAACCATAGTTCATACGATGTCATCTCATCAGAATTACGTGGTGCCCTATTTAAAGTGAATGTGGTTGTCTCTAATGCCTAACCCATAAACTATTGTGGTAATTCGATAAGAGACATCATGCTATGCATCATATCCAATAGGGTGCAGTTATGATGTTCGGACACACCATCACACTATGGTGTTCCAGGCTGTATCAGTTGTGAAACAATTTCCACAATGTCTTAATTCTGTGCCAAACTCGTAATTCAGATATTCATCTCTATGATCATATCATAGATATTTTATCCTCTTGTCATGATGATCTTTCAACTTCACCCTGAAATTGCTTGAACCTTTCAATAATTCAGACTCGTGATTCATCAAGTAAATATACTCAACATCTACTCAAATCATCTGTGAAGTAAGAACATAACGATATCCACTACACGCCTCAGCACTCATTGGACTGCGCACATCAAAAATGTATTACTTCCAACAAGTTGCTTTCTAGTTCCATTTTACTGAAACCGAGGCTTTCAGTCATCTTGCCCATGTGGTATGATTTGCATGTCTCAAGTGATTCAAAATTAAGTGAGTCCAAATGGTCCATTTGCATGGAGTTTCTTCATGCATATACACCAATAGACATGGTTCGCATGTCTCAAACTTTTCAAAAATGAGTGAGTCCAAAGATCCATCAACATGGAGCTTCTTCATGCGTTTTATACCGATATGACTTAAGTGGCAGTGCCACAAGTAGGTGGTACTATCATTACTATCCTATATCTTTTGGCATGAACATGTGTATCACTACGATCGAGATTCAATAAACCATTCATTTTAGGCGTAAGACCATTGAAGGTATTATTCAAATAAACAGAGTAACCATTATTCTCCTTAAATGAATAACCGTATTGCGATAGTCATAATCCAATCATGTCTATGCTCAACGCAAACACCAAATAACAATTATTTAGGTTTAACACCAATCTCGATGGTAGAGGGAGCGTACGATATTTGATCAACCTTGGAAATACTTCAACACATATCGTCATCTCACCTTTTAGCTAGTCTCCGTTTGTTTCGAGTTACTAACACTTAGCAACCGAACCGGTATCTAAAACCCTGGTGCTACTAGGAGTACTAGTAAAGTACACATCAACACAATGTATATCCAATATACTTCTATCGACCTTGCCAGCCTTCTAATCTACCAAGTATCTAGGGTAATTCTGCTCCAGTGGCTGTTCCCCTTATTACAGAAGCACTTAGTCTCGGGTTTGGGTTCAACCTTGGGTTTCTTCACTAGAGCAGCAGCTGAATTGCTGTTTCATGAAGTATCCCTTCTTGCCCTTGCCCTTCTTAAAACTAGTGGTTTCACCAACCATCAACAATTGATGCTCCTTCTTGATTTCTACTTTCGCGGTGTCAAACATCGCGAATATTTCAAGGATCATCATATCTATCCCTGATATGTTATAGTTCATCACGAAGCTCTAGCAGCTTGGTGGCAATGACTTTGGAGAAACATCACTATCTCATCTGGAAGATCAACTCCCACTTGATTCAAATGATTGTTGTACTCAGACAATCTGAGCACAAGCTCAACAATTGAGCTTTTCTCCCTTAGTTTGCAGGCTAAGAAAATCGTCGGAGGTCTTATACCTCTTGACGTGGGCACGAGCCTGAAATCCCAATTTCAGCCCTCGAAACATCTCATATGTTTCGCGATGTTTCAAAACGTCTTCGGTGCCTCAACTCTAAACCGTTTAACTGAACTATCACGTAGTTATCAAAATGTGTATGTCAGATGTTCGCAACATCCACAGACAACGTTCGAGGTTCAGCACACTGAGCGGTGCATTAAGGACATAAGCCTTCTATGAAGCAATGAGGACAATCCTCAGTTTACGGACCTAGTCCGCATAATTGCTACTATCAACTTTCAACTAAATTTTCTCTAGGAACATAACTAAACAGTAGAACTGAAGCGCGAGCTACGACATAATTTGCGAAGACCTTTTGACTATGTTCAGGATAATCAAGTTCATCTTATGAACTCCCACTCAGATAGACATCCCTCTAGTCATCTAAGTGATTACATGATCCGAGTCAACTAGGCCGTGTCCGATCATCACATGAGACGGACTAGTCATCATCGGTGAACATCTTCATGTTGATCGTATCTACCATACGACTCATGCTCGACCTTTCGGTCTCTTGTGTTCCGAGGCCATGTCTGTACATGCTAGGCTCATCAAGTCAACCTAAGTGTTTGCATGTGTAAATCTGTCTTACACCCGTTGTATGTGAACGTTGGAATCTATCACACCCGATCATCACGTGGTGCTTCGAAACAACGAACTGTCGCAACGGTGCACAGTTAGGGGGAACACTTTCTTGAAATTTTAATGAGGGATCATCTTATTTACTACCATCATTCTAAGCAAATAAGACGTATAAACATGATAAACATCACATGCAATCAAATAGTGACATGATATGGCCAATATCATATTGCTCCTTTTGATCTCCATCTTCGGGGCTCCATGATCATCATCGTCACCGGCATGACACCATGATCTCCATCATCATGATCTCCATCATCGTGTCTTCATGAAGTTGTCTCGCCAACTATTACTTCTACTACTACAACTAACGGTTAGCAATAAAGTAAAGTAATTACATGATGTTTATGTTGACACGCAGGTCATAAATAAATTAAGACAACTCCTATGGCTCCTGCCGGTTGTCATACTCATCGACATGCAAGTCGTGATTCCTATTACAAGAACATGATCAATCTCATACATCACATATCATTCATCACATTCTTCTTGGCCATATCACATCACATAGCATACCCTGCAAAAACAAGTTAGACGTCCTCTAATTGTTGTTTGCATGTTTTACGTGGCTGCTATGGGTTTCTAGCAAGAACGTTTCTTACCTACGCAAAACCCACAACGTGATATGCCAATTGCTATTTACCCTTCATAAGGACCCTGTTCATCGAATCCGATCCGACTAAAGTGGGAGAGACAGACACCCGCCAGCCACCTTATGCAACTAGTGCATGTCAGTCGGTGGAACCGGTCTCATGTAAGCGTACGTGTAAGGTTGGTCCGGGCCGCTTCATCCCACGATGTCGCCGAATCAAGATAAGACTAGTAACGGCAAGATAATTGACAATATCGACGCCCACAACTACTTTGTGTTCTACTCGTGCATAGTAACTACGCATAGACCTAGCTCATGATGCCACTGTTAGGGATCGTAGCAGAAATTCAAAATTTTCCTACGTGTCACCAAGATCAACCTATGGAGTCATCTAGCAACGAGGGAGGAGTGGATCTACATACCCTTGTAGATCGCGCGCGGAAGCGTTCAAGAGAACGGGGTTGATGGAGTCGTACTCGTCGTGATCCAAATCACCGATGATCCTAGCGCCGAACGGAGGGCACCTCTGTGTTCAACACACGTACGGAGCAGCGACGTCTCCTCCTTCTTGATCCAGCAAGGGGGGAGGAGAGGTTGATGGAGATCCAGCAGCACGACGGCGTGGTGGTGGAAGTAGCGGGATTCCAACAGGGCTTCGCCAAGCGCTGCGGGAGGAGGGAGATGTGTCACGGGAGGGAGAGGGAGGCGCCAGGGCTTAGGTGCGGCTGCCCTCCCTCCCCCCACTATATATAGGGCCAAGGGAGAGGGGGGCGCAGCCTTGGCCCTTCCTCCAAGGAAGGGTGCGGCCAGGGAGGAGTCCATCCTCCCCAAGGCACCTAGGAGGTGCCTTCCCCCTTTAGGACTCTTCCTTTCCCTTATCTCTTGGCGCATGGGCCTCTTGGGGCTGGTGCCCTTGGCCCATATAGGCCAAGGCGCACACCCCTACAGCCCATGTGGCCCCCCGGGGCAGGTGGACCCCCTTGGTGGACCCCCGGACCCTTTTCGGCACTCCCGGTACAATACCGATAATGCGCGAAACTTTTCCGGCGACCAAAACAAGACTTCCCATATATAAATCTTTACCTCCGGACCATTCCGGAACTCCTCATGACATCTGGGATCTCATCCGGGACTCCGAACAACTTTCGGGTAACCGCATACTAATATCTCTATAACCCTAGCGTCACCGAACCTTAAGTGTGTAGACCCTACGGGTTCGGGAAGCATGCAGACATGACCGAGACGTTCTCCGGTCAATAACCAACAGCGGGATCTGGATACCCATGTTGGTTCCCACATGTTCCACGATGATCTCATCGGATGAACCACAATGTCGAGGATTCGATCAATCCCGTATACAATTCCCTTTGTCTAGCGGCACGATACTTGCCCGAGATTCGATCGTCGGTATCCCGATACCTTGTTCAATCTCATTACTGGCAAGTCTCTTTACTCGTTCCGTAACACATCATCCCGTGATCAACTCCTTGATCACATTGTGCACATTATGATGATGTCCTACCGAGTGGGCCCAGAGATACCTCTCCGTCACACAGAGTGACAAATCCCAGTCTCGATTCGTGCCAACCCAACAGACACTTTCGGAGATACCCGTAGTGCACCTTTATAGTCACCCAGTTACGTTGTGACGTTTGGCACACCCAAAGCACTCCTACGGTATCCGGGAGTTGCACAATCTCATGGTCTAAGGAAATGATACTTTACATTAGAAAAGCTTTAGCATACGAACTACACGATCTTTGTGCTAGGCTTAGGATTGGGTCTTGTCCATCACATCATTCTCCTAATGATGTGATCCTGTTATCAACGACATCCAATGTCCATGGTCAGGAAATCAACAAGCTAGTCAACTAGAGGCTTACTAGGGACATGGTGTTGTCTATGTATCCACACATGTATCTGAGTTTCCTATCAATACAATTCTAGCATGGATAATAAACGATTATCATGAACAAGGAAATATAATAATAACCAATTTATTATTGCCTCTAGGGTATATTTCCAACAGCACTATCATAAGACACCCGAGTTAATTACAAAGAAACAAAAACCCTCTACAGGGCGTGGAACCGTATTGGAGGGATGGCTCAACGGACCCTGCAAAATTCATAATACAGCGGATACCATACCAACACACAGCCTTAGAGCATGTTGGGTACTCCGGCAGGTGGCCAAAAGTGGTGAGGATCTTCTCATCCCAGATGCCACAGAGCACCATCCCGGGGATAACAATACGGTATTAACAATCTTTGAAACCTTCGCATCAAATAATAGGCGCAGGCGAAAACTCCGCAGCCTTGCCGAAATCTGCCACGTGGAAGCAATAAATCCATGGAGTGACACGGCTATTACCATCAATACCAGTGACGAACCTAAATTCCGAACAGCCTGAGAACCAGTTGCACTGGTCCTCAGTCCAATTGTGGACAGCTTTCAACTCACCAAAGTACTCATGGACGGCGGCAGTGGATTGAACCTCATCTATGAGGAAACTCTTCAAAAAAATGGAAATAGACTGGAACAGCATTGAGCAAAGCAGCACAACCTTCAGAGGAATCATCCCCAGTCGGGAATCACGCTGTGCTGGGAAAATCACACTAGATGTGGTATTCAGCACGACAGAGAACTATAGGTCTGAAGAAATTACATTCCAAGTGGCCCCGTTCAGTAGTGGATACCACGCCCTTTTAGGGCGGGAGGCGTTCACGATCTTCCAAGCCATACCCCATTATGGGTACATGAAGCTCAAAATGCCCGGGCCCAACGGAATCATCACTCTCGCTAGTGATCCGGACACAGCACTCCGCGCCGAAAACAAAACAGCCGCATTGGCCCTTGAGGCATTATCCGAAGCCCTTTCAGCCAAGGAATTAACTGCGCTATGCTCCACAGTGGATAGGGACGACGTGATACTTGACAAGAGATCCAAGTCCACCTCTTTTAAACCAGCGGATGAAATAGTCAAATTCCAAGTCCACCCAACGGACCCTACAAAAACAGCCTCCATCGGGGCACAGTTAAACCCCGCCGTGGACACCGCACTACGAGAGTTCCTGCGCGAGAATTGGGACATATTCGCCTGGCACCCCTCAGACATGCCAGGAATCCCACGCAGGCTGGCCGAGCACAGCCTCAATATTCTAAAGGGATTCAAGCCGGTCAAGCAGACTCTTCGGCGTTTCTCTGAACCTAAGAGACAAGCTATGGGAGAGGAACTAACCAACTTATTGGAGGCCGGATTCATTAGAGAAATAAAACACCCGGACTGGCTAGCAAACCTGGTGATGGTACCAAAGAAGGACAAATCCTGGCCTATGTGTCGATTTCAAGGACCTCAACAAGGCTTGCCCAAAGGATCCCTTCCCCCTCCCCCGCATTGATTAAATTATCGATGCTACCGCAGGACACGATTCATTGTGTTTCCTCGACGCATACTCCGGCTACCACCAAATCAAGATGGCGGAATCCGACCAAGCCGCAACGGCATTTATCACACCATACTGCCCCTTCTGTTTCAACACAATGCCTTTTGGGCTCAAAAACGCCAGCGCAACATATCAGCGCATGATTCAGACATGTCTGGAGAAACAGATCGGCAAAACAGTAGAGGCATACGTAGATGATGTGGTCGTCAAAACCAAACACGTCGACTCTCTAATAGACGACTTGAGGCTCACATTCGACAACCTCCGAACATACGACATCAAGCTCAATCTGGAAAAATGTGTTTTCGGCGTACCAGCCAGAAAGCTCCTAGGTTTCATTGTCTCCAGTAGAGGAATTGAAGCAAATCCGGCCAAAATCCGAGCTCTGTCACAGTTGGCTATCCCAACGGACCTCAAACAAATCCAGAAATTAACCGGATGTGTGGCGGCTCTAAGCCGCTTTATCTCCCGCTTAGGAGAAAAGGCATTACCCCTTTATTGCCTCCTTCGGTGCACCGAACACTTCGAGTGGACGGACGCTGCCATAGCCAGATTGGAAGAAATAAAATCCATACTGGCAACCAACCCAATCCTGACCGCCCCAAACATCGGCGAACCAATGCTGTTGTACATTGCGGCAACTCATCAGGTTGTAAGCGCAGTGCTCGTTGTCGAATGAGAAGCGGACGGACATAAATTCCCCTTCAAAAGTCAGTATATTATGTATCCACTGTCCTCACTCCATGCAAATCACGGTACCCACATTATCAAAAGATAGCCTATGCGGTATTCATGGCATCCCGGAAGCTGCGACACTACTTTCAAGAGTGTTCAATTACAGTAGCCTCAGAAGTGCCACTTAATGATATTATAAACAACCGCGACGCCACGGGCCGGATTGCCAAATGGGCCATTGAGCTCCTCCCGTTCGACATAACATACAAACCCCGGCGAGCCATTAAATCACAAGTATTGGTCGACTTTGTCGCCGAATGGACGGAAGCCGAACTCCTAAAGAGTACGGCACATACTCCAATTGGATCATGCACTTCGACGGCTCCAAAATGCTGGCTGGTCTGGGGGCTGGCGTCGTCCTGACGTCCCCAACCAGAGATACAGTTCAATACGTACTACAGATACTGTATGCAGACTCCAACAACGCAGCCGAATATGAAGCCCTATTACATGGTCTCCGGATGGCAGTTTCCATGGGCATTCAACGCCTGGAGGTGCGTGGGGATTCGAACCATGCAATATCCCAAATAAATGGAGACTTCGATGCCAAGGATCCGAAGATGGCGGCCTATCGCAACACCGTCCTAAAGATGTCAGCTCGGTCCGAGGGGCTCGAATTTCACCATGTGGCTCGAGAAAACAATCAGGCAGCGGACATCCTCGCCCGCATCGGCGCAAAACGCGATGCGATCCCCCCCAACATCTTTTTGGAAAGTTTGTTTAAGCCATCCATGGTATGGGAAGGGGACACCGGTAACAATAGTCCGGACCCGACCAAAATGCTCGATACCGAACACTCTGACATAATCGGAGGCTCTACCACCGAAATAACACCTTCAACCCACGTAATAATGGACATCATCGCCCCATGGACAGAACCATTCCTGGCCTACCTAACTAGGCAGGAACTTCCCGAGGACCAAAATGAGGCACGCTGCATAGTGCGGCGATCTAAAGCCTACAGGGTCCATGAGGGAGAGTTGTATAAAAAAGCACTACCGGAGTCCTTCAAAGGTGCATCTCCGAAGAGGAAGGGCGGAAAATTTGGGCAGAAATTCACGCCGGACTCGGCGGCCACCACGCCGCAGCCCGGGCCCTTGTAAGCAAGGCCTTCCGTACATGTTTTTATTGGCCAACAGCCCGGATAGATGCACAGGACTTGGTCCAACGCTGCGTCGGTTGCCAACTTTTTGCAAACCAAAGCCACATGCCACCCACCGCCCTCCAAACAATCCCCATTACCTAGCCCTTCGCGGTCTGGGGGCTTGACATGGTTGGACCCCTTAAAGGGGGAACCCATAAGAAAAAATACTTACTAGTCATGGTGGATAAATTTACCAAATGGATAGAAGCCAAACCTGTTAAAACGGCCGAATCCGGACCGGTGATAGACTTCATATCCGGGGTTGTACACCGTTATGGAATCCCCCACAGCATCATCACTGACAACGGCACGAACTTTACGGCCAACGAGGTAAAACTCTGGTGCAGCAACATGGGCATCAAGCTCGATTATGCTTTTGTCTATCACCCACAAACCAACGGCCACGTTGAGCGAGCAAATGGTCTTATCATGAGCGGCATCAAACCCAGATTAGTGCGGTCCTTAAAGGAGTCTAACACGCACTGGGTAGAGGAGCTCGACTCTGTACTCTGGGGGCTGCGGACCACGCCGAATCATACTACCGGATACACACCCTTCTTTATGGTGTACGGCGCAGAGGCGGTTCTGCCCTGCGACATAATTCATGACTCACCTCGAGTGCGCATGTACGAAGAAAGAGAAGCCGAGCTTGATCGGCAGGACAGTTTGGACACCCTAGAGGAGGAGCGCGACGTGGCAAAAGCCCGTTCCGCATTCTATCAGCAACAGGCTCGAAGATACCAAAGCAGAGAAGTACGGGCCAAAACTTAGAACGTTGGCGAGCTAGTTCTATGCCTTCCGGAGAAGAAAAAGACCAAGCTCGAGCCTAAATGGGAAGGTCCCTTCATTATTGACCAAGTTCTGACCGGTGGAGCATACCATCTGCGGGATTCATCGAATAATCGACTTGAGCCGAACCCATGGAACGCAGCCAGGCTCCGAAGATTCTACGCCTAGTGCCGGACTCTATGTTCGTCTCCTTCCTCTGTCCATTTTTCGCATATACATTATCTGTCTTTTTCTCTTTCTTTCTTTTAATCTTTCTCAAGGCCTTCAAGGGCCAACTTGTGCCTTGCTTGCACACTATTGACGCGCTAACCGCGCTCATTATACCTGGGGGCTTCTTACACAGAAGCTTAATTATTTATCTGGGCTTCATGCCCCTCACATGTGTTATTCTTCCGCATGTAGCTTTTCTTCGCCATTATATGCATCGATATGACTTAAGTTTTGGCCAAGCTGGGTTGCCTGGCTCTCGTATTTTTGCCCTACGTTCCCGTTAATTCGGCTAGGGCATAAGGGGAGCACCTCTGCGATTGTTACTACCGGGTCAGCCGGATGTGTACCTTAGACTGGGTGAACTCGAAAGCTAGCGTTCTTAAGGGAATATTCGGTCAGTGAACAAAAGATGATTTTTATTTATTTTCCATATGTGCCCCCAGATGTTTTTGCCTGTGTTTCCTCTCGCAGTCCGGACATGCACTTTAGGGCATGCGTACCCAGGGAAAGGAACCCTTAACGGAACTATTCTCCCTGGAAGATGTTTCTTACTACCCATGTAATATAACATAACTAGTTGGGTACTTGTCTGTTCAAGCACTAATGACCCCTACGCCTGGTTTCCACGCATACCCCGGTTCTTATATAACAGAGCGGGTATTCGGATACACTCCGGACTATTGGGTCCCGAGGTTGAAGCGAAAAGGTCCGCCATGACAAATGATTTACAATCCGGCTAGAAGGCATTATACATGTCACTTTAATTACATAGTCATCTAGACTGACTAAATTCCTCTTCTATACCATCCAACAGGCTGTCTAGCCTACAATCATGTTGGGAATACTTTGCAGCTAATTCTACTTGCCCATACACTAAGCTAACAGGGATCTCTTTCCCATCGGGCTCCACAGGTCCGACCTCGGCCATGTGGTTTGGGTCAATACCGCGTCTTCACCATGGCCGAGGCTTCCCTGGCACCTTAATGGCAGGCCGATATCTTCCATAATCGGAAGTGCCGCCATGCTCCCTTGAGCTTCTCCGCAAGCTCTCCAATGCCTGCTGGCAGGGAGACGGATGGCCACAAGGCTGGGTAATACCTTGCATCACCTGCCGAACTTGTTCGTGCAGTTGTGAGAGCTCGGGTAGAAGATCACCCGCAGACCCGGGCATCTCCTCCACGGGACGACCCGTCAGCATACCTGCAGACATAACTCTGTTAGACGGCTTCTCCGCCGCACCCTTTTAAGGGTTCGTTCAAGCACTTACTGAAAATGCTGCATCGAAGCCGCTTATTCTCCTTCTCGGAGTCCGCAAGCTGAGATCGAACATCTTTCAGTTCCACGCTCAGCTTGGTATTGGCATCTTGGAGATTGTTTTTCTCCCGCCTGACCTTAGTCAACACACGTTCGCCAGCCTTTAGCTGTCGTACGACATGCTGGTCCTCCGGATTCTCTCCGGAGTCATCTGCAATATCTATTATTAGATCTGCAGCAATGCCGCATGCTATATGGTACCTATCATTCTTTGAAACAAATGTTACCAGCTGGGGACTTTTTAGGTTCCTTCAATGCGGCAACGGCGGCCCAAAGTTGGGTCTTGCATTCCTCCAGCTCCTGTGACAGTCGAGTATTCTTCTCTGTAAGAACCTGCACAATAAATGATCCTTAAATCAGTTGTGCCAACTGTTTCAAGTCTCAGGGGCTACTTATACATATAATCATCAGATTTGCTTACCCGTACATCCCTTACATACTGGTCTGTGGCTTTGGCTAGACCATTTTGAGCAGCACGGAGGTACACGTCTCCAAAATTGGAGGCATCAAATGCCTCTGGTGAGAAGCAAGCGTCACAGAGTACGGCCCGGCGACGCCTATGATTCATGGCGCTCTCCACTTCTGAATTTGTAGCGGACAGTCTATCCGCATCCTCTGTAGGAGGAGTATCCAGCGTCCGCCCCATGTCGGCTTCCGCCTCTATGTCCGGCCCTAGAGCTCGACTGGTGGAAGCATGATCGGCAGCCTCGCCGGACATATTCCGGCGAGTGTTTTTTCTATTAAAGAAACATGGACGTCATTACATTTTGGGAAAGACGACAACCACGGAGCGGGGTTTTTTGTCATACCTCTGTGCCGGCGTCTCCGTCCTGACCGCCTTCCTTTTTGGCCTACCCGGCCTCGGTGCCTCTTGTTGGCGAGTTGCTGCGGGTTCGGCACGGCGTCCCGAATGCCTTCCCTGTAAAACACCATATGTATATGGTAGGTGAAGTGTCTAAAAGGGGATCCTAGTTTTTGGAGTTGGGATTTTGGTTTTTCTTACGTGCGATGCAGGGAGCAGTCCGGGATAGTTGGCCGTAATGGCCACCATGGCGTTATCACAGCTTAATTGATAGAACTGCCGGTCTATCAGCTCCACGAATATGTCCGGATCTTCTTCGAGTCTGGGACCGAGGGCCCGGTCAGGGTCCTTTGGTTGTGGAGATGGGCTGTTGACCTCCCTTATGTCTTTTCGCAGTTCTTGCCGTAAAATGGCAAGGTGAGTACCTACGACAAACAATGCGAGAAGAATGGGAGTAAGGAGATATAACTCACCCATCTTGGAGGGTTGTACATGGAGAATCCATCCCGTGGCTTGATGCGGATGAACTCCTCTTCCTCTCCCTTGAACAACTCGGACAAAATTTTTGCTAAAGCAGCAGCGGTGTCCAGACCCTTACGCCCGCAACGGGTGGCATCATCTTCCCCGTTAAAACACCATAGGGGGTGCCCTCGATATTGAAGTGGCTGCACTCCCCGCATTATGCATATTGACATAACCTCGATTACTGTCAGTCCTGATTGAGCCAGCACTTTAATCTGGTTCATCAGGTAAAGGACTTCTCCGTTGTCTTCCTCCTGGGGGCTCTGTGGGCGCCAGCTTTGGCGTTTCTTTAGAGGAGCATTGTTGAACTCAGGAAGACCCCGCCGAACAGGTCCAGAAGGGGGACGTCCTCCATATAAAACCATTCCGAAGGCCAGTCTTCGGACGTCTTCTTCGGAGTACCGGACAGGTATCCGGTTTCGGCGATGCGCCATATTTCGGCTACGCCCACTTGATAAAGTGACCCCTTCTGTGTGCGGGGGATGAGGCAAAATAACCTTTTCCACAGCTCGAAATGAGCCTCGCAGCCCAGGAATAACTCGCAAAGGGCAACATAGCCGGCGATGTGTAATATGGAAGCAGGGGTGAAATTATGCAGTTGGAGGCCGTAAAACTCCAGGAGCCCGCGGAGGAACGGATGAATCAGAAATCCAAGTCCCCTTAATAAGTAAGGAACAAGGCACACCCGCTCCCCCATAGAGGGGCTGGGGAAGCTCTCCGCTTGCTCCCCGTCATTGTAGGTGGCGAGCCCTGCTCGGACGGGAACCATATACGCTGGAGGGAGAAATCCCTGGGTCTGCAGTTTGACTAATCGACTGTGTGAGACAGAATACCTCTTCCAATCACCGGGCTTAGGGCTACGGAGGCGAGAGGAGGAGCTGCGGTGGTCGACCATGTTGGAGTGGATTTTTCCGAAGCGCGCTCCGATGGATTCTCGTTGTGGGAGGATGGTATGGATTGGATCTAAGAATCCCCATCCCTTTAATAGACAATTTATTTATCTAGCTAGGGGCGAATGTAAAAACGCCCTGGCTCCTCGTATTCATTCGACGCGTGGAAGATAGCCCTTATTGGGCGCAGAAGCCAAGAAGTCCAACATTTATGGTGCCGGACACTACTTGACTAACATTCAAAATTTGGAGAAGAACCCGCCTTGCAACACCGAAGACAATACTGCGTGTCGGACTTGACGTCATTGAATCCTGGTTCGGGGGCTACTGAGGGAGTCCTGGATTAGGGGGTCTCCGGACAGCCGGACTATATCCTTTGGCCGGACTGTTGGACAATGAAGATACAAGATTGAAGACTTCGTCTCGTGTCCGGATGGGACTTTTACTTGGCGTAGAAGGCAAGCTAGGCAATACGGATATGTATATCTCCTCCTTTGTAACCGACCTTGTGTAACCCTAGCCCCCTCCGGTGTCTATATAAACCGGAGGGTTTTAGTCCATAGGACAACATACAAACATACCATAGGCTAGCTTCTAGGGTTTAGCCTCTCTGGTCTCGTGGTAGATCAACTCTTGTACTACTCATATTATCAAGAACAATAAAGCAGGACGTAGGGTATTACCTCCATCAAGAGGGCCCGAACCTAGGTAAAACATTGTGTCCCCTGCCTCCTGTTACCATCCGCCTTAGACGCACAATTCGGGACCCCCTACCCGAGATCCGCCGGTTTTGACACCGACACACATCACCTCCGGGACTCTCTGCACTATTTATGTGTGTTGCTGGTGCTCCAACAAGAGATCACAAAAGGTGGACCACAATATGGTCATCCAGGACACACCTTCACTTAAGAGATTACTTGTAGTTGATCAACAAGGTCCAACAAGAATCAATGTCATTTCTGCGCCGAAATTGAAAGTGGCGGGCTACTCATCTATCAAATACTACCACTTTCAGGTACAACAGTCGCCTTATATACCTCTCCTTGATATCAATGTTATCTCTAGTTTTGAAGATGTACGTTCGTTTGTCATCCAGCGAAGCTTCACCCAGACTCTGGGCACAGTGAAGGTCTTGGCACTAGAATCTGTCATCCCCAACTTGGACCAAGTTTTCAGTTGCCTGAGATGCTTTCTGTGCCTGAAGAAGCTGTATATCGAGGTGATGTTCCTTTCCTGTTAAATGTTAACCATAAGGGAGTTCAATTTTTTGCACCTTTTCCCAAGTTTACAATGACAATGTACTACGATTTCTGAAGGAATTTTGGAGGATTTTAGGACATACACCCCCACCCCATATGGTTGCTTCATTGATATGGTTACAATCGTCCATAAGCATTTCTCCTTTGGATTCATCTATACTAGTTTTCTTAGGGAATTTTTCATCCAATCCAACCTCTTGTGAAGAAGGCTACATGTTTCTAGATTGTAATCAAATGCACATGTTAATCATGCCAGACCCAAGATGGCACGTTGGTGCATTTTACAAATCCTGCAAACCAAATGGGCGTGTAGCAGTGTTCAAAACTGCATGTAGGCACTAACATGTTCTCTTCTTTTGCAGTGCATATTAGGACCAGTGGAAGATGTTTATAACGACAATCACATCGAATGCCTGGATCTGCATCTCTCAAATATTACTTTGAACTCCTACCGAGGGACCCCACCAGAGATTACACTCGCCAGGTTCTTTCTTGCTAGAGCAAAGGTGTTGAGGGTACTGAGGTTGAACACGCATTTAATTAGGAAAGGTCAATGGTATGATTATCAAAGCCGGCAGGTACTGCGGAATGGAAGTGCCTCCAAAAATGCCAAACTTCGTATTGGAAGAGCATATGGCAAAGCAATTGGAAGTTATTGTGTCAAACCCATACAAGACTTGTCAGCAACTGATCCCTTTTCAGAAATGACGTAGCTTGCAATGTTTGAATTCGGGCGTTGTAATCTTTGAATTTGAACCTTGAAATATTTATGGTATTTGTTATATTGAACCGTTTCTGTTCCCTTGTCTCAACGCAAACACTTCATCCGGGTGAACCGCATGTCGTACATCGCACACACGTTGATCTAGCTGACTGTTTTTTTGTGTGTTGCCTAATCACAAACAGTTCATCCGAGTGAACTGTATGTTGTACATCGCACACACCTTGATCTGGCTGACCGTTTCTTTTTGTTGCCTAATCACAAACAGTTCATCTGAGTGAAACGTATGCTGTACATCGCACACACCTTCATCTGGCTGCTCGTTTCTTTTGTTCCTCCTCATCGAAAACGGTTAATTGAACTGAACCATATGCCCTGAATCACACATGCAACTAAAATCTGAACCGTGTTTGATGCATCCGTCATCACAAACGTTTTGCAACTTTTTTGATGGTCTTTTTACACCATCGTTTGCGATTATTGCATCGCACATAGTTTCGTCGAAGGGTCTCTGATCTCAGTGTCGCGTCAGCAGCATCCTGCAGTAGTGTCTTTCTCTCTCTCTCTCTCTCTCTCTCTGACGCGTCGGGCCCACTATCAGCCTCTCCACTCGTTCCCTAAGCGATACGAGTGGAGGCGTATTCCCCTAAATACGCCATGGACGTCACCCCCTCCCTAGATTTTCTTTTTATTCAAAATTTAAATCATTTTGACCAGAAACTTTGACCAGCTATAACTCCTAATCTACAAGTCCAAATGAGTTGATTCTTTTTGCATTAGTTTTGTATTGGAATATTCTAGCAGCATACCAAATTTGAGGTTTTTCCTTCCTGTCTAGAATTTTTGATGAATTTCAGAAGGGTTCTTGATATTTTGTTTTGCTATTTTTAATTATTTTCAGAAGGAGAAACTTTCCTTGAGGAGAACCAGGAGGAGTGTGACCCTCCTTTGCACTAAGGCAAACCACACAAATATTTGCATGGTGTCATTGCAATAACTATGATTTTTCCAACTTGAATATGATATATTTCATGCATTTAACCTTTTAATAAATATTGCTTATGTTAGTTCATTTGTTATGCTTGACTTGCTTAGATTGCTGTAGGACTTGAGTGCATGGACTAGTGTGATGCAGTAGAGTGATTTTGATAGTGTGACTATGGTTTGGTTATGATCAGTATTATTTCATAAATGATTTATCATTTTCACCATGCTAATGCCATAACTAAAAATGATTGGGTTAAAACCAGTGTATCTAAAATGGTTAGTGGTGCATGCCGAATGATTCTATGATGTTGATCCATTTCATTTCAGTGATATGTGGATATAGTTGCATGTCAGATATTTGCATGTTCATGGCATACTATGGCTCGAGATATTCTTTTCAAGTTAAACCTGATGATAATTCAACTTGAACATAATGTTGATCGAGTCATGGTGCCACCGAATCGAGCTTCCCAGTGCAACCACATTTGCCTTTATGGGAAGGCCTTTATTCGGTCCTTGTCATTCCTCTGGTTGGTGCCTCCAATGAGGGAACGTTATGGGGGTGTGGTAGCCTGGCCCAGTAAGCAGACATAACCTTGTCTTCCCGTTGTTGTTATGGTACCTTGTCCCCGTTTGGGACCGTTTATGTTTTGGCACGACAGTGGCCGTGGATGTCATGGGTCGACATCGAGGCCACCCATGACTTAGCCCAAAGGGGAGTTGGTCGGAGTGGCCTGGAGAGTGTCATGACAATGGGTTGGTTCTGTCGGAATGCCGTTGGTCCACCCGAATGGGAGTGTGAGGCCATGGATTCCGTGATGTGGGTACAATGTGCTAACCTCTATAGAGTGTGTGTTAAATCTATCGATAGCCGCGTCCTCGGTTACGGACCCAGTTCATAGTAGGTCACACCATGGATCAACATAAATAATTTAATCTTGCACACTAAAGTTATATGGTTGGCACTAGTTATGTGATGAGATTGTTGAAACCATGAAGATGGTTGTTGTTGGAACCAAAGAGTTGGTTTCCGTTGTGATCTGGAGTGATCACCGTATTGATGATATTGGTTACAAGGTAACCCGTATGGTAAGGGAGTCCAAGGGACTCGTTGCACAAGGATTCATTTCATGAGTAGTATGTTGAAGCATTGCATTTAACCTGCCTAATTGCCATGTTATTGTTTTCCATTATGCTTTTACTTTTTGTGAGCTTGCAAGTACATTCAATGTACTGACCTGGCGTGTCATGCCAGCTTTCAGGAAAGTCTTACCTGATCGGAGTGCTTCCCGTGTCTAGGCCGTGTCCACATCGGTGTCCATGTGCTATGGAGTTCCACTTTGTCGCCGTTCCGCTACCACATAGTTGTCGTGACCAAGGCCCCTTTCATGTTCATTAAATAATGTACATACTGTTCAGCCGCATCGTGTGTGCCACTTGGCCTCACAATCTAATGTAATATCGAACCTATGTTTCCGCTAGCATCAATAAAGCGGATGTTTTATGTACCAAGTTGTTGTTTGTTGCCAGAAGACTAGATCTCTGGGCTGGCAATGCAAGGTAAATTGGTTGCTCTGAGCCGGGGTGCCACACTATCTATATAATTTTATTGTTGAATCATCACCTTCTCAAACAAGCACCAGTCCTGAGAGCACTATTGCCATTCTCATGCGTTGTGTATTGTTAATGTTGTGTGCATCATGACTAGATCTCTTCTACCATGAATTACAATGTTAGTCGTTGCTTGAACTTTGGAGGTGCTCTACATTTATGTTTTGCGGTCTCAGAAAGGGCTAGCGAGATACCATATTGTCATATTATATCATGATTGTTTTGACAAAAGGGCTGGCATTTGAGATATTTTATTATTGCTCGCTAGTTGATTATGCCATTGATATGAGTAAATATAATTTTTAAGAGTTATCATTTACATGGTTACTTGTGATCTTTGCTGAAAACCAAGGTATTATTTAAGCATATATATTGATACAAGAACAAAGGACTTTGTAAAAGTGTTTCTTTATCACTTTCAGTTTGTCAACTAAACTGCTTGAGGACAAGCAATGAGTTAAGCTTGGGGGAGTTGATACGTCTCCGTCGCATCTACTTTTCCAAACACTTTTGCTCTTGTTTTGGACTCTAATTTGCATGATTTGAACGAAACTAACCTGGACTGACGCTATTTTCAGCAGAACTACCATGGTGTTATTTTTGTGCAGAAATAAAAGTTCTCGAAATTGGACGAAACGTTTTGGAGACTTTTATGGAATATAAAAAAAATACGGGAGCCAAGACCCAGAGGAGGGGAGCAACCAATGGCCCATGATCCACCAGGGTGCGCCCTGGTGCCTCGTGGGGCCCACATGGCTCTGGTGACTCTAATCTCAAGCCTATAAATTCCTATTTCCTGAGAAAAAAATAAGAGAGAAATGTTTCATCATGTTTTACGATACGGAGCCGCCGCCACCTCCTGTTGTTCATCAGGAGGGCATGTCTGGAGTCCGTTTGGGGCTCCGGAGGGGGGATTCGTCGCCATCGTCATCATCAACCATCCTCCATCACCAATTTCATGATGCTCAACACCGGGAGTAAGTAATTCCTTCGTAGGCTTGTTGGACGGTGATGGGTTGGATGAGATTTATCATGTACTCAAGTTAGTTTTCTTAGGGCTTGATCCCTAGTATCCACTATGTTCTGAGATTGATGTTGCTATGACTTTGTTGTATGCTTAATGGTTGTCACTAGGGCCGAGTGACATGATTTCATATCTGAACCCTTTATGTTTGCATGAATATATTTGTGTTCTTGATCCTACCATGCAAGTTATACGCACCTATTACGTGTTATGATCCACATACCCCCAAGGTGACAATAATTGGGATTCTTTTTGGTGATTACCATAATTTGAGGAGTTCATGTTTTCACTATGTCATCTATCTCACACATCTTGATCTGGCTGACCATTTCTGTTGTGTTGGGTAATCGCAAATAGTTCATCCGAGTGAACTGTATACGGTATATCGCACACACCTTGATTTGGCTGATCGTTTCTGTTGTTCTAGCTCATTGTAGATAGTTCGTATGGATCAAATGTATGCCACCTATTGGACATGCAACTCTAATCTGAATCGTGATTGATGTCTCCGCCCTCACACATAATTCGTCTTATTGGTGACAGTTTCATTATGATACCGCTTGTGATTCATGCATCGCACACAGTATCGTCAAAGGGTCTCTGATTTCATGTGTCACGTTAGCAGCATCTTGCAGCAGTGAACCTTAAAGGGTGCACTAAATGCACTTACAATTTCCCTTCAGTGACACCATCAGCCGATTTTCCAATTTGGCACTAAAAGCTACAACCAAAACTTTGGTTTCCATGCTGGGTTGGGGTGATGTGGGGTGTGGGTGGGGGCTCCATTGTGTGCCTACCATTTTACACAAACTAATAGTTTTTGTCACATGATGCATTGAGGGTGCCACATCACCAGCACAGGGAATCATAGGGGAAATATTTGGATATTTATCCCTAGTGATAAATACTCCGGCCATGACATTAAATATGCATATTGAAATTAATAATTACCAAACATATGGTGGGTAGGATGGGTAAGAGTAAGGGGATATGCCTGGATGCTACTAAAACCTCACCTGGAGGTCATGTCCTTTCCTTTCAAACACCCACCCTTTCCTCTCATCCTCTTCCACCCCCCTTCATTTAGAAACTGAGGTAGATCTATGCAAAGAGACCACATCGATGATGCTTCCATGGTCACTAATGCGTTCTCCATCAGGTTGGTGTGTAAGAGGGGCCTCATATCATCGTTTTACTCAAGTGTGTTCTGTTTTCAGATCTTCGTTTGTGATCCATAGGGGTTATGTGGCGAGCACGAGGGCTGAGGCACCGGCGGAGGGGCAACGTCCTTTGGGAATCGTAGATCTGTCGCCTATGAAGTCTCTGAGGTCCTCGTGGTGGGAAGACGAGCTTGCCTCCACCATGGCTACTATTGATGCCGTGGCGGTGCCGTCCTTTAGGAGGACACGGGGGAGGGAAAATCCACCACATATGAGATCCATATCTGACCTATGCTCCATGGGACCCCACTTGGAATTCCCCCCCACCGGTGATACCGAATGCAACAAGCAAACTGAGGCGGACGACGATGAGGCTCTCCGCACAATCGTGAGTTGGGTTAAGGAAGATAAGAAGAGAAAGAAAAGACTACGGGAGGCAGAGGCAGCAACGACTGCCACACCGGAGGGCAGTAGAGGGCAAACGGACAAAGGAAATTTCTCGGCAAGAAAGGTACGAGATCCACCAAATTCCATCCCAATCCTGCCTATCTTTTAGTATAATCATTCATATGTTTTTTATTGTGATTTTATTTTACTTTTAACCTACTTGATATGGATGGTATAACTAGTCAAATTTGCATCTCCATAAGACGAAGAATTGGAGCATGCATATTGGGTATGGTGGGGGCATTAGTTGTAGCTTTACATGGCGGTCGTCTCACCCTTGTAGAATGTTTCATGTAAGGATTGTGGGTACCCTGCCCAACTTAGTTGCTAATTTTGATCCATGTTTACTAATTCATGAACAAGGTTATAGGGGTCGATAGTTGCTCGCATGTCCATGATGATTTTATGGTTAAAGTTGTATGAGCTTGTGTTAAGTTCTAGTTAGGGTGATCACTGTGTTTTGTTTCTTGGGCATCAGCACAGTTTCTACCCTAAAACTATTTGGTATGTGTATATATTGTAATTTCATGCTTAAATTGTCCAAAGTGATTGGTTGGTATTAGTCTGAGTGAGGAGTTGCATGATACATTCATAAGAGAATCTATGAATATTTCACAAAACTTGCTGACTTCTATACTAGATGCTACTCATACACTTAACTAAGACTAAGAACCCATAAGCATAGACTATATTATGATGTCCTATAAACAAACAATGGTTGTATTAGAGAGAGGCCGACTGGTGCTACAACACCTTTACAATCTCCAAAGCCCCTAGAAACAGAGCTCTCTAGTTGATCATGTATGTGGTGAGCTTGTGGGACTGTGTTGTCAGCTGGTGTATGCTGTTTACAAGCTTAGTTGGCCACCTACTAGTAATGTGAACATGCAGGACAACACTATCAGCAAATGTACATTGTTCATAGCTTAGTTGGCCCACTTGCCTACACTTGCATTTATCATCTTCCGTATCACACGTCACTGTGTGTGAGATGGGAGTGTAGATGGATGATCAGTGTCATGGTAGTCATGAATGTGGCTGAGGTGACACTTCTCCTCTTATCCTTTTCTTTTTATCAAAATTTTCTTGCCAAAGGGGACTAGCCTAAAGAAATCCACCCTTTTCCTTGCTCCGACATGAAGATCATAGAAGGACATCATAAAAGCTAGCACAATAGAGAAGTAATCCTTAACCAAATAATTATGGCACCTATACCTACAAGTCTTCCTTATCAACCACTACATGTCCTTTCTATCTTCTCTTCAAAATGTCCCCATGTTCTGTTTTGTATCCTTTTGGCTTCAACAAGGATTCCCAAATTCAGCACAAATAAAAAGGATGCCCAAATATCTCATTGTCAAATCACTAGAAGCAAGTAACAATCTTTTATAGCCTAGTTTATCTCTAGCATTTTTCCAAAAAGGAAAATTTTCACTTTTATGGAAATTAATTTATAATCCAACATTTGTTCAAAAGCAGACAAGATGAATTTCAAGTTATGCACACTCATATAACCATCTTTTTATAAAAATATAGCATCATTGACATATTGTAGTATATTGAAAACACCCTCAGTATATTCTACCGTAAGTCCTTTAATAATATTATTACCCTGAGCATTTCCCATCAATAAATCTAGGACATCAACAACCAAATTAAACAACTGGGGACATGAGTAATCTTCTCATCTCAACCCTGTATTAAAGTAGGGACCTATACAATCATTCATGTTAATACCCACATGCCCTCCTCTCATAGTTAACATGACTCAGTCACTCTTTACAATCTCCAAGCTCCCAGTAAACAGAGGTCTCTACTTGATCATTATTGTGGTGAGTGTTTGGAACCACACTATCTACCTTTGTACATTGTTTCCTAGCTGGGTTGGCCCATTTGCTAATAACACATGGCCTCGTTCAATATTTTCTGCATTACATGTCACTATGGGTGGGAAGTGAATGAGGACGGGCGATTAGTCCCATGGCGGGCACGATTGTGGATGAGGAAATGGTTCATCCTCTTGCATTTTTCTTTTGATGAAAATTTTCCTTCCAAAGGAGACTAGCCTAAAAAAATACTTCATTTTTATGTGCATAGGAAGATCATAGAAGAACATCATGAAAGTTGTTATGTTAGAGAGAAAATATTGAACCAATACAACCTACCACCTATAGCTAAAGTTTTCTTTGCCAACTATTACATTGCTTTTCTATCTTATCTTCAAAAAAATTCCAATTTTTGTTTCATATCCTTTTGACATCAGCATGGATTCCTAGATCCACCGCACAAAAAAGTATCCCCAAACTAGTATTGGCCAATCGACAAAGGGGCAAGTAAAAATCTTTTTATAGTGCTTAGGTTTTCTCTAGCATGTTCAAAAAGAACAGAAATCAGTTTTTCTGGAAACTATTTTTAAAACAAACATTTGTTCAAAAGAACAAAGGATGAGTTTCTAGTTATGTGCACTCATATAATCTTCTTGTAATAAAAATATAGCATGATCAATATATTGTAGCATATTAACACCACCCTCACTATGTTCTCCCATAACAACTTTAATATTATTAGTATCTCTAACATTTTCATGAATTAAGCTAGGGATTAGCAGCCAAATCAAACAACATGGGAGATAAGGAATTTCCTTTTCGAACCCCTCACCATCTAAAAATATTACAGTAGAGACCTATACAGTCATTCTTTTTAATCCCCACATGTATCCCTCTCATAATTTAGATGACCCAGTCACACCATTTAATAGAAAAACAAATCATATTTTATAATTTAAAACAAAAAGGCATTTTATTGTGGTGCAAGCTTGTTTAAAATCAATATTGAGGAAAATGGCATTTTTTCATAGTATGAATGGTATTTTGAGTATCATGTAAAACTAATCCTCCTTCCATAATATATCTCCCTTATACATATGTGATGTAGGAGAAACCATAACACTAGAGAAGATATAAAACATTCCCTAAACATATGTAAGAAGTTTGAAGCTCACATTGAGCAAACATATAGATCTAAGATTTGAATTTGTTTTGCCTCTTTACATTTGGGGACCAAATTAACAAGGCCATAATTAAGGCCAGACTGATCCAATTTCCCATAATAAAGTAGTTAAATAAAGCTTCCAAATCTCACATAATTAAATTCCAATTTCCTTTATAGTGTTATTGAGGTAAACCATCAGGACTATCCGACTTATCATGTGTCATTCAAAAACAACAATTTTAAGTTCATCCACTAAACAAACTCTAGTTAATGTACTAAGGTTTCTCTAGGCACATCTAGAGTTATATTTTTCTATTTGTATGACCAAAAGGTTTTCATAGTACTTAGTATTATAATCAAGGATTTATTTTCCCCCTCAATATTTCCTTCCTTAGATCAAGAGAAGTGATTATACTTTTTCTATGACAACCATTTGCTTTAGCATGAAAATATCCTATGCTTCTACCACCTTCCAAATTCTCATTTTCTTTAGTTCTTTGAAGACATTAAATTTCATCTTCCTTTCTAACCAGTGATATATTTGTTCCCAATAATGGAAAAATATGATCTTGTCCAATTTTTAAAGGTGGGTTCTTGTAAATTATTCCTCAACTATAAAGCCTGCCATTCGACTTTGGTTCCATAAGGCAAGGTTCTTCTTAATTGCATAGAAATAAAGCCGTAGTGTTTGGGTTACCATATTTATATTTTCAAGAAGCATTCCTGATAAATATCAAAATCCCCAGCAACCATAAACGGATCTTTACAGTCATGTAGGACTCTAGACAATTCTGCTAAGTAAGAAGCCTTGCCTTCTAACTGAGCATCTCCATAAATTTAACATATATCTCGTATATAATCTTCATACATAGTTAATTTTTATGTAATATAGGCGATCTTGAATATCTAATTCATTAACAGTGTCATTAATGCCTAGTAACATACCACTAGATGGATATTATGATAATAAAAATCTTAGCCAATGCAAATGTTGTGAAGGTTAGTTTTAGAAAAAATCCATTATTTAATTTAAGCATAGGAAATCAATGTGTTTATCTAATTTCTGAGAAATCTAATTTTGGCCTCGCCGTAAAGTTCTCTAATATTCTAGAACATATGTTCCATCTTTATTCGTTTTCTTAACAAGCCTTTTAAATGGAAATCACATATTTCAAATAACAATTGGTTTGTGATACATGTTTCCTATTTTTCCTATCCGTAAAAGCTTGTTTTATTTGTTCCCGATGAGTTTCTTATCTACCCATGTTACTATTCTCTCCATTAGGAAGTAATTCAATAAAACCATTTTATCCAGTATTAATTTAAAAGGACTTTGAATTTCGTGAGAAGGTACAATACAAGGTTTATTTACTTGCATCATCAGATCAAATCTAGTTTCTTTGAATGAGTTGATAAGCTGATATTGTGTTCTACAATTTTTAAGGAGTATCCAAGAGTGATCCCAACATGGGATGCAATATGGTCTAAATTTGCATTAAAAGAATTTCTCATATCAGGAACAATATCAACTCGAGTATCTTCTTAAACCTTGATTCTGACACACATTCTAAGGTTCTCATCTGCACATTTTCCCAACATTAATTCTCCATGTAGCTATTGTTTTGACTTTTGTAGCAGAAGAATCAACAGACTCATGGTAATCCAAATCAATTCTCCCACTGCAATCAACAACTAAATCATCTTTGTTTCATCATCATTTTTCATTGGTTTAGTCTCACTGCCAAACCATTCAACATTAATTAATCCATTCAATAGAGCTCCTCAGAGCTTGCTGTAACAGCTCATGTTGTCCCTAAACTTACAACTCTATGAATTTCTTCATTGCTTCCGTTTGGTGGGACTTTTTCCTCAAAAGCAGGTTGTGATGCATGTCTAGCAACACTTCCTTAGCTTTCCACAATTTGGGCTAAAGGTCTTAATTTACATTCGTACTAGAACTCTCCATGTCATCAGGTGTGTTATTGGAGGAAATATTAACAATATTAGTTGTGTGTCCATATTTTAGCACATCTTCATACCATTTCAGGAACATGCTCCCCAACGGAAGCCATGTTTGCAAAACCTCACTAATTCCCCCGTTTCTGCTCCATCATCGTGTTTAACAACTGCCACATTTTCCACATTAAGATATTTCACACTTGCCTCTTCATATCATCTATTCCCCTGTACCATCATTGATCCTCCATTGACTCCACTTCAAATCCAATGTCATACAAGAGCAACTATTTGGTAGTGATCTCAATAAATCCATGTATATTTTGAATATCTCTAACTCTCATTAGTAACCAAATAACAGTGTCATTTCCAATATGATCCATGTCAATCTCTAATATTGTACCAAGGGATTATCACACTTCACATAGGCCCATGAAGTGTCTCTGGGAACCTGACATTCTACTCAGTTTTGCCAAGATGTATGAAGTTTGTTGTTAGCTAGACACTCTCTAGTCTAGATCAACACATATATCAATGTATAGTGCCCAACAAAGATAATTGTCTAGATTTAGTCAGTTCAGCTAATTTTTCCTTGTTGGGTGATTTTGATCTTCCCTCCAAGTCCAACTAAAAATTACATAGAAGCCTTGCAATAACTATGTCTCATTTGACTATCTAGATAATGATCATGTTTAATCAAACATTTATCGCTACACACACTCCAAGTGTCGTAACTGTCACACTTTCCAAGAAAAGGTAAATGAAGAAAGTGGAATTGTAACAATCAAGAACAGAAAAAATAATTAGACTCCCGCGTCAATTATTTGGATTGGAATTAGGATCCTCTACTCTAGTCGTCCTCTTCTATTTCGGGTAGTACCTCAGCCCGTTCTTGCCTTCCTTTATCGAATCTATTAGTAGTTGAACTTTTTAACATATGCCTTTATTTACTCATTTATAGGCATCCCCTTCTCTTCAAGTAATTTCTGCGCCCGGTTCCTGATCAAGTGTTGGAAAAAAGCAAGAATACGATGCTTTGTTTTGAAAATAAGAAAAAGTATATATTATAGAACTTTCCATTCCTTCATGATGATTTATTTGAAAATGGTATACATGTGGAAATTCTGATGTTTGTTGTTCATTTTTACATTTCATTTTTGTACTCGCAACTATATATGTATCTTAATAATGTTGCTTAATTTTGTAGGAAGCACTTGAAAATCCAAATTTGCTTGATGAACTAGATACTCACCGACCAGAGAAAACCAAGTCTTTACAACATCGAAGAAAAGAGAGAGAAACTATATCTGGGAGAAGGAATCATGGGAAGATGAATAATACTAAGAAGAAGAAGAAGGTGGATACACAAAATTTTATTAACAATGATAAACCTGACAAAGTGGGAAAACCAAGAGATATGGGAAAATCTCCCCCTCGTCAGGGTATTCTAAAGTACATGAAGCACACATCTATGAAATTGGCCAAGGAGAAGCATATCAATTCAGAAGGCAAGGAAGTAATAGAACACTGCTGCAACTCAGTAAAGCGTGTCAAATTCTCAAAAAGAGATGTTGCACTTGGCAGTAAGATGCAAAGACATGAGCTTCCCAAATGAGGAACTCTCCATAAGCTCCTCTTGGATGCTATGGCTTCTTCATCATCTTCATCATCATGTTCATCTATAGAAGAAGACAAATGCATGATGGATAATAGAAGTAGTTCTAATATGCCCAATGAAGCCTTCACTAAGACTACAGAAGCAAATAAGCATAGCGATCATGAGTACTCTATCGAGCCTACTAACAAAGAGATGTCTGCTATGATTGATCTAAATATTGCATTACCATAATGGACTGGTTTTGACTGCAGGTATGTTTCAAATTTAGAGATCCCAATATTGAGCATACATGTGATGAAACTTTAAATTATTATTTTTGTGACAAATGAAACTCTAAATCATGGTGTCTTTGATGCAGAGAAAACTGGAGCCAACCACCCACTACTGACTTAGAAAATGCAGAGAATTCAAGTTCTGTAGGCACATGTTTGTGTGATGAGGCAATCAAAGTTCCTAACATAGACATGGTTGGTCCTCCATTGAGTTCAAGGGAACCCAATGAGATTCATCATGGTTGCAGTAATGTTTTAGTAAAAGATACTATGAATACGAGGTGCTTATCCACCAATCTGAATCATGGTGGTTCTGAGTTGAACCTACAAGAGGGTAGTCCTTCTGCACGACAAACAATCCGTTTGATGGGTAACGATCTTGTAGTTTGCAAGACCAGTGGTGAATCATTTGTTGAAATTGCACAGAAACACACAGGTAATTAACTTCCACCAATGAATATCCTAGGGAAAATGTTTCCTTACCACAAGAACATTATTGTTTCTCTTTACAAGCTCAAGATTTCCCTAATTTTGCAGTAAATTTGACCAATACAACTCAAGATTCAACATATCATTCAAGGACAAGCCAATACCATTTTGAATACAGGACTCAACATGTTCTTAGTCACATTGTTCCTATAGCTAATGTTGGTGATCGATTGCCATATGAAAACAGGTACGAGCATTTTGCAAACTCACGGACCAATCATCCTTTTCTATCGGGGAGTCCACCCCTTCCCAACCATGGTAGTGCAACATCCCATGAGAATCTTCTGCCCCTTGGTGTTATTTCTCAGATCCTATTGTCCGGACCAAGGGGAAGAAAATTGCCCTCGAGGAGGAAAGATTGATGATCACCTCCATGGTAGAGACAAAGAAGATTAAGGAGCGAGAGCAAGCGCTCATGCTCATGGATGCTTCAATATTGGATGAGACGTCAGAACAATATTGGGAGCAAGCTCGTTGTGAGATCTTAGGAGTGCCAAAACATTCATCAATCTTGCCAAGATCAAATGTACTTGGGAACTGGAAGTAGCAATGTGGGTGCTTGATCATTCTCAATGTTGCCTCTGGTTTCTTTTAGATGAACTTTGCTTTATGTTATTTCTACCATATGAACTACACTATTGATTTTGGTATGACTTGTGAACTTGTGTGATTTGAATTTGATTTCACATATTCATATTTGAAATTCTATTGAAATGTGTGCATTGAAACATAACATTTAATTAAATATCTTGTTGAGATGATGTGGGAATGAGCTCTACATATTTTTTCGGAAAGGAGGAATACCCCCGGCCTTCATCAAGCGATGCACACAACCATTTATTTAAATGAATAAAGTATCAAAGTATGAAAACAAAAGCAAATAAAAAACCAAATAGTGATGCACTGCCTAAACACCTATCCTATTGTTGGACTAACATCCAAACTGGTTGTATGTAGCCCATGCTATAGTCTCCCATTGGTTGCACTCAAAGGCCATAACCTCACTCGCTTCCGTAAACACCTATCCTATTGTTGGACTGACATCCAAACCGGTTGTATGTAGCCTGTGCTATAGTCTCTCATTGGTTGCACTCAAAGGCCATAACCTCCCTCGCTTCCGCAAGGTGTAGTAACGACCACGTCTGGATCTATCCAAATGCCTCGTATATAACATGCAAAAAGTTTGTGATAGTTGTCCTGCTAAATAGAACATCATTCTGAGAGTTCCGAATAGCCCAAAGTAATACACAAACTCCCGCACGAATTTGTGCCGCTATAATAGGCTCGACCCCACCTAACCAGTTACCAAATAGAGTGGAGATATTATTAGGTGGGGGAACGTTAAAGGACGGTTATTGTTCACCACAATAATTTTGTGATGTTTGAGAGGACAAAATAGTTGACCAAGGTGTTGATCCAACTGTAAGGTTGCTATTTTGGCAGACCCATAGTGCATGCGACCTTCTTCGACGAGGGGAGGCTCGAGAGGAACGAACTCGCCCGATACCAAGGGAAGTAGCAAGGTTCGACTAACCTTGAGTGAGCAAAAGAAGAAAGGAGTGCTGTAGTGGGGTGTAACTTATAATCTAGAGTATGAAGTTGTTGTTTTTCCTTTTACTCTTTATTACATAGTTTAGATCATGTTGATGAATGGCGGAAACTATTGCCATTTTATTATTGTATAGTAAAGTTATTATGCACTGCATCTCTTCTTGTTTTAGTATATATGAAGGTGCATCAGGTATTTATGTTAATTCATTTGATGAAGAGAAAATATACTGTAAATTCTGACATCCATCGCCTATATAATGGAGCTTTTCTAACACATGGGAATTTAGGTTTCTGTAGAATACGCCAAGCCTCTGCATGCAAGAATTTTGGTAATATTGAAGGCGTAAAGGTCCCTCCTCAAACCCAAATCACCACATCTCTCTCTAGTTTTAGTATGATCTCCCTCCTAGGAGAGCCAGTGCATCTTGTGCTCATCGTCTCCCCCAAAAACTAGCAGATCATCGTTGAGGTTTCATCAGAGACCTTTGGTATAAGATCGAAACATCAACATCACATATGTGCATGTGAATGGCTCGAGCCCTTGAAATGATGACCCTATTCACCAATTAATCGAGTAAGATAGAGAAATCAATTTGCCCCAGGTGGAGCCAACCAAAAACTTGTGCCACGGCTCATATACATAGAATTGAAGAATACCCATTTTGAAGTTGCTTGTAAGTGACCAGTATGTATGATGCCTGAATGACTTTTTAGTAATGTAGTCAGATCTTCGTGTTGACAAGATGATACTTTGCACGATGTTATGATCACTATCGAGCCACATGTACAAGTTCCCCAACCACTACTACTAGTTAACATAATAAGTGAAGGAAATATGCCCTAGAGGCAATAATAAAGTTGTTATTTATATTTCCTTATATCATGATATATGTTTATTATTCATGCTAGAATTGTATTAACCGGAAACTTGATACATGTGTGAATACATAGAGAAAACAAAGTGTCCCTAGTATGCCTCTACTAGACTAGCTCGTTAATCAAAGATGGTTAAGTTTCCTGACCATAGACATGTGTTGTCATTTGATGAACGGGATCGCATCATTAGGAGAATGATGTGATGGACAAGACCCATACGTTAGCTTAGCATTATGATCATTGAGTTTTATTGCTATTGCTTTCTTCATGACTTATACATGTTCCTATGACTATGAGATTATGCAACTCCCGAATACCAGAGGAACACCTTGTGTGCTATCAAACAACACAACGTAACTGGGTGATTATAAAGATGCTCTAAAGGTGTCTCCGATGGTGTTTGTTGAGTTGGCATAGATCGAGATTAGGATTTGTCACTTTGATTGTCGGAGAGGTATCTCTGGGCCCTCTCGGTAATGCACATCACTATAAGCCTTGCAAGCAATGTGACTAATGAGTTAGTTACAGGATGTTGCATTATGGAACAAGTAAAGAGACTTGCCAGTAATGAGATTGAACTAGGTATTGAGGTACCGATGATCGAATCTCGGGCAAGTAACATACCAATGACAAAGGGAACAACGTAAGTTGTTATGCGGTTTGACCAATAAAGATCTTCATAGAATATGTAGGAGCCAATATGAGCATCCAGGTTCCGCTGTTGGTTATTGACCGGAGATGAGTCTCGGACATGTCTACATAGTTATCGAACCCGTAGGGTCCACACGCTTAACGTTCGATTACTATCGGTATTATGAGTTTATGTGTTTTGATGTACCGAAGGTAGTTCGGAGTCCCGGATGTGATCATGGACATGACGAGGAGTCTCAAAATGGTTGAGAAGTAAAGATCGATATATTGGAAGGCTATGTTTGGACATCGAAATGGTTCCGGATGAGTTCAGGCATTTACCGGAGTATTGGGGGGTTACCGGAACCACCCGGGGAGTCAATGGGGCTTAGTGGGAGAGAGGAGGAGGCGGCCAAGGTGCCCCCCCAAGCCCAATCCGAATTGGGAGGGGGCCGGCCCCCCTTTCCTTCTCTCCCTCTCCCTCTTCCTTCTTCTCCTACTCCAACTAGGGAAGGGGGATTCCTACTCCCAGTAGGAGTAGGTTTCCCCCTTGGGCGCACCATGAGAGGGTCGGCTCTCCCCTCCTCCACTCATTTATATACGGGGGAGGGGAACCTCATAGACACATAAGTTGATTGTCTAGCCGTGTGTGGTGCCCCCCCCCCACAGAATTCCACCTCGGTCATATCGTTGTAGTGCTTAGGCGAAGCCCTGCGTCGGTAACTTCATCATCACCGTCATCACGCCGTCATGCTGATGAAACTCTCCCTCGGCCTCAACTGGATCAAGAGTACGAGGGACGTCACCGAGCTGAACATGTGCAGATCGCGGAGGTGTCGTGCGTTCGGTACTTGATCAGTTGGATCGTGAATACGTTCGACTACATCAACTGCGTTTCATAATGCTTCCACTTTCGGTCTACGAGGGTACGCAGACATACTCTTCCCCTCTTGTTGCTATGCATCTCCTAGATAGATCTTGCGTGATCGTAGGAATTTTTTTGAAATACTGCGTTCCCCAACAGTGGCATCCGAGCCAGGTCTATGTGTAGATGTTATATGCACGAGTAGAACACAAAGGAGTTGTGGGCGTGGGTATATACATATTGCTTGCTGTCACTAGTTGATTCTTGATTCAGCGGTATTGTTGGATGAAGCGGCTCAGACCGACATTACGTGTACGCTTATGCGAGACTGGTTCTACCAATGTGCTTCGCACACAGGTGGCTAGTGGGTATCTGTTTCTCCAATTTTAGTTGAATCGGATTCAATGAACAGGGTTCTTTCTGAAGATCAAAAAGCAATCACTATACTGCGTTGTGGTTTTTGATGCGTAAGTAAGAACGGTTCTAGCTAAGCCCGTAGCAGCCACGTAAAACTTGCAACAACAAAGTAGAGGATGTCTAACTTGTTTTTGCAGGGCATGTTGTGATGTGATATGGTCAAGACGTGATGAGATATAAATTGTTGTATGAGATGATCATCTTTTCTTAAAGTTATCGGCAACTCGCAGGAGCCTTATGGCTGTCTCTTTATTGCATAAGATGCAAGCGCCATATAATTGCTTTACTTTATCGCTATGCGATAGCAATAGTTGCAAAAGCAATAGTTGGCGAGACGATCATGTGACGACATGTTGATAGAGATCAAGATGATGGAGATCATAGTGTCATGCCGGCGACGATGGAGATCATGACGGTACTTTGGAGATGGAGATCAAAGGCACAAGATGATGATGGCCATATCGTGTCACATATTTTGATTGCATGTGATATTTATCTTTTATGCATCTTATTTTGCTTAGAACGACGGTAGCATTATGAGATGATCCCTTACTAAAATTTCAAGGTATAAGTGTTCTCCCTGAGTATGCACCGTTGCAACAGTTCTTCATGTTGAGACACCACGTGATGATCGGGTATGATAAGCTCTACGTTCACATACAACGGGTGCAAGCCAGTTTTGCACACGTAGAATACTCGGGTTAAACTTGACAAGCCTAGCATATGCAGATATGGCCTCGGAACACTGAGATCGAAAGGTCGAACGTGAATCATATAGTAGATATGATCAACATAGTGATGTTCACCATTAAAAGGTACTCCATCTCACGTGATGATCGGACATGGTTTAGTTCATATGGATCACGTGATCTTAGATGACTAGAGGGATGTCTATCTAAGTGGGAGTTCTTGATTAATATGATTAATTGAACTTTAATTTATCATGAACTTAGTCATGATAGTATTTGCATAACTATGTTGTAGATCAATAGCTCACGATGTAGCTCCCCGTTTATTTTTGATATGTTCCTAGAGAAAACTATGTTGAAAGATATTAGTAGCAATGATGTGGACTATCTCCGTGATCTGAGAATTATCCTCATTGCTGCATAGAAGAATTATGTCCTTGAAGAACCGCTAGGTGACAGACCTATTGCAGGAGGAGATACAGATGTTATGAACATTTGGCAAAGCTCGATATGATGACTACTTGATAGTTTAGTGCACCATGCTTTACGTCTTAGAACCGGGACTTCAAAAATGTTTTGAAATGTCACGGAGCATATGAGATGTTCCAAGAGCTGAAATTGGTATTTCAGACTCATGCCCGAGTCGAGAGGTATGAGACCTCTGACAAGTACTTTGCCTACAAGATGGAGGAGAATAGCTCAACCAGTGAGCATGTGCTCAGAATGTCTGAGTACTACAATCGCTTGAATCAAGCAGGAGTTAATCTTCCAGATAAGATAGTAATTGACAGATGTCGGCGTTCTAGGAACGGGGGTCCCCAGACTTGCCTGCCTGCGGCCCACGGCATGGCTCCGTCAGCGGCCCCGTATGGCCCATCTTCACCAGCAAACACTCAAGACCCTCGCAAGGGGCCGAGCCTCGCGAGGCGGACGACGCAAGACCTCCTCGGGAACGGTCTCACCAGGCTGGCTCGTGAGGGGCGGAGAGATCAAGGCAAGGGGCACCTCGCGAGGTTCCTGTGACACAAGCCATGACGACCAAGCCAGGGGGGCACCAGGCGAGCGCCAGCGCACGCAGTGTCCTCGTTTCCTCTTTGGTGCTAAAGAGGCAAGTGCGGGCGAGGAGTCCCGAGGCAGCAGGCAAAGGTTTCCATATCGGTGCAACGAGACCAAGACCAGCAGGACGGCAGGACGGAGGTCACCATGGAGCCCAGGACGGCGTCACCGCCAGAGCCTTTGGCAGGCGAAGACCATCTTTTGTCAGGATAGCTTGTACTAGCTTTCCCCCTTCAAATTGGCCGTTGTGGGATCCCTTCCCGCCTAATATTTGGGAAGAGGACCCGGGCCTCTATATATAGGGCTAGCCTCCACTATATGGAGGGAGAGGATCTGGGACCAAATCCATTCCACTAAGGCCACACACAAACTCACCAAGCACAAGAGCACCTCTCCTCAGGAGGATGTTCTTCCCTTGTAACTGTTCATCCTCAGCCCAAGAGGCAATCCACCACACCACACTGGAGTAGGGTATTACACCACATCGATGGCCCGAACCAGTATAAATCTTGTGTCCCTTTGTTCTGCGAGTTCGACGTGCTGAGCCTTGAGATTGCGGTGAGGGCATGAGCTAGAGGGAGGAGAGATCTTCGTGCGCACCCCAGTGTTCAAACCTCAAGGGTTTTGCCGGAACCCGAACTCCGACATTTGGCGCGCCAGGTATGGGTGCGCCGAAGCCTCTCTTCCATCAACAGACCCGCCAACACTCTGTAGCGCCGATGTCTGGCGACCCGAGGGCTGACGCCGATCACTGGGCAGCCTGGCCATCCCGGGCGGCGTCGTCCACCCAAGAAGACCTCAACTCCGTGCTCCAGGTGACACGCACACCGCAAAACGCCACGGGGCATGGGCAGCGTGGTCCGACGCCTTCCACCCTTACCCCGCGGCGTGCACGGGCCGCCGCAAGGGCCTCAAGCTACGCCGCGGCGATGGCGCCGCACTCCCAGCGGGAACAAGCGAACATGAGGGCCGCACTCATAGTGGCGCAGGAGCTGTTGCGATGCCGACTGATGGAGAGCGGCCGGGATGCATTGCTGGACCATGTGGCCGAGCTGTTGAACGCCGCAGCCAGGGGTACGCCGCCTTTCTGCTCCTTGCTTACGCCTCAGGCTGCGGCCGGATCGCACGGTGGGCCTCATCACGCCCGTGCGCCCCCAGGCACACCAGGAGGTTTCGTCGGCATCAGCGCAACCAGCGGCGCCGGACACCCAACCACACCTGTGCCTCCCCCAATGGGTGCAGGCGTAAGCATCGCCACCCACGGTCCCGGTGGGATGCTGCCCTACCATCCTGGTGCGTCAAGCCAAGCGACGTGGAGCGTGGGGCACCTCGGCGAGGTTTCCGGGGCGATGACCCCGGAGGCCTATGTGCCCCGCATGATGGACCAGGAGTACACACTGGAAGATGACCCCAGTTCATTCCTCGAGCCGGGCTGGGAAAGAGGAGACGCTGGAAGCTGAGGCCTTCCAGGAGCCACCCGGGAGCCTCGCCGACCACATCGGCCACAACAGCTACAGGGTACCACTGATCTCTCAGGAGTAGGATTACGCTAACCATGGGTCGCAAGTGAATCAGATCACAGTGGTGGACGACGGCCCCAGCACGGCGGCCCCCCTTTCACCAGGGGAAGTGCATTGGGGTCAAGGCCCCTCCCTGCATCGTATGGAGCAAGGCGTCGCCCGGAGGTAGGTCCTCTATCGGGGAGGCACTAGCGAGCCTTCCCCTGGGCAGAGGGCCCGTGGTCGCCGAGGGCACCGCTAGCGTCCCCTTTGCCCCTTGGCATCATCCTGGTTTCCAAACGCCCCAACGGTGGTCGAGGGCGGCGCAAGGCGGGGCCCTCGCATGGCGATATGAAGCAAGGCTCACGCCTGTGAAGGTCTTTGCTCGTGACACTCTCACGTAATAATGAGTGGGGTTGTACATGCCCCGGAGTCTCCGGAATGCCGCCCTCGGGCATCGGGGGATCCTGCCCATGTCCTAGTGGAAGCACCATGCTCCACGCTGGCCGTCGACACTGTTCCCTAATGACTATGCTCATGGCCTATGAAAGCACTTAGCTCTGCGCTGGTGAGAAGACTCGAAGACAAGAAGACTAGCTAGGTGCCGGACGCGGCCATTTGCTTTTGACCTCTTTTCGGTAGCTTAGACTTGCAGCTTTTGATCTTGAATTTGGAGTTGCATTTTCATTGGCAATCGTGGGCATCCTTTCTCGTTCGTGTTGATTTCATGAGTTTCTGGATTCGTGTTTTGTTTGACGTTCGCGTCCGCTACCTCCACCCTTCCGAGAGCCTCGTGAACAGGGGCTGGCAGCGGCATACGCGCGCTGCGCGCACACCTTGTCGTTACTGGCGCTCGCTTCCCGCGAGACCCTCTTAGGTGGACCAACGGAACTCTCAGGAAACCAAAACCTCGCAAGCTCGTGAGGGGCTCCTCTCAGAAGGAATGCACGTCCACAACCGCCAAACCAGTTTGAAGCCTGGCTAAAGCAAAGTAAGTTATGGCATCAAGCCCGCAAGGGGAGTCGGGAGCACCCAAAAAGCACGCTTTATGCCTAGCCTAAGGAATCAAGTGGTAGTCTATTTACATGAGGGGTTTCCCCTCTCCAAAATGATCTTACATCGTGAGGGGCCGTACCCAAGCTTTTGCGTGTAGGTTCAATATAAAGGAGCGAGGGCTCAGCCGGACATATCGCTCGCCTCGTCCCCCGAATTGCTCCCGGACAGGCTGCTGGCACCGTCGTTGTCGCTGTCTCCACCGCCGTCAGCCACATCGCCATCAGCCACACCGCCATCAGCCACGCCGCCATCAACCACGTCGCCCTCATCCGCCACGACCACCACCGCGTCGTCATCAGAAGTGAAGGCCCTAACCAGAGCGTCCACATTGTCGTCCACCTAGTGCGCGAGGTTGCCCCGGGCGACCGCATGCACTGGGGTAATGGCAGTGGCAAAGTCAAAGTCAGGATTGGTGTTCAGGAGATGGCTGAAGACGCGGGAGAATGCACGCCCGAGAAGGCCTTGGCTCTTTTCGTCCACAAGCTCGTGAGCCCTCTCAGCACGGCTCTCCATGCGCGTCACAACATCAGTGAAGAAGCGAAGATGGCTGGCATAATCCTTGGCGTGGGGATGAGGGGCATGCTCATCGCAGATGGTACGAAGCGCCTGGTTAGCCTTCGTCCCGAGGTCCCGAAGCATGGGAGCATGCTCACGCAGTAGCGTCTGCCGGTGAAGTGCCTCCTCCCTACTTTGCTACGCAAAGGACTCGGCGCTGACAACCCGCTGTTGAATAGAGAGTAGCTCGGCACGGGCGGAGGCCAGCTCGGCCTGCACCGAGATCAGGATGACTGCGGCGGCTTTCTCGCGCTGTTCCGCCTCGGCCAGCCCTGACCTGAGGACAACGGTCCTGCCCACACCTTCGGCTTCCACGAGCTTCAGCTTCAGGTCGTACCTGCTAGCAAGATCCATGCGAGCCTCGGCCACCCTATGGTCGACCTCCTCCTGGGCCTTGGCCTCATGTGTGCTGACATCATCCTCTCCTTGGGCAACTTGGCGCTCCCTCGTCTCCAACCGCTCGAGCTAAAGGCTGCGCTCCGTGGCCTCCAGCAACAGTGCTTCCTCGCGCCTCAAGATCTCCTCCTCGTCGGACGAGGCGCCCTTCATCGACGCCAGGGCAACTCTGCGTGCCTCCACCTGCTACTCCAGTGAGGCATTCAAGGCCTGGAGCTCCCGCCTGCGCTCCTCGGCGGCCACGCGGTGATTGTCCGCCTCCCTGGCCTCCTCCAAGGCCCGGGCGCTGGCCTCTCGCAAGGTTGCCAGGGCTGCCTCAGCCTTCGCATCGGCGTGCTCGTGCGGGAGGCGCCCGAGGTTGATAGCCACCTTCAGGTGATGCCACTCCTCCACCAGCCGGAGGCCTTCGGGCTTCAAGGCGAGCGTCGACTTCCGCGAGTTCTCCGCCGAGTCGGCTCATCGCGCCCATTGCCTCCTGAAAGAGCTCGTGGCAGATGGCACTCCGCTCGTGCACAAACTTAAGCATGCAACCAGGTCCGTCCCCCGCAGCGGGGGTGGCCGATGGGATCCGAAGCGGCTCACCCCCCTTCGGCAGGGGGCTGGGGGCTGGCGTCTCCAGGGACACCGACCGGGCTTTGGCAGGGGCCCGGATGGGTCAAGGCCCGTCACTCGAAGAAGGAGCCAGGATCGAGGTCATTCAGCCGCCGTCCACAACCAGAGGAGGAACCCTAGGCACACTTGACGCACCCCAGGCGAGGCCACAAAGGAGAGACAGCAAAGGCGCGGGCTCCAGGCGCCAGGCTAGCGTGTTTGCCTCTCTGGCCGACCTCGCACCGAGTGCGACATGCAGGCTTGGGGCGCTCAAGGCCAGTGGGGAATTCGAGGCAGGAGAAGGTTGCTTCCCGGGAGACTTCTCCACCTTAGCATAAGGGACCCTGAGGAGCCACCGTCAGGACGAGAAGCAGCACTCGAGAAATTACAAAGACAACGTACTCACTCGTCTATGGCGATATACTTCCTCTGCTTCAACGGACGGAAGGCACCACTGCTGCAGCTTGGAGACCCCTTCCTCTTACGGAGTGCCTCAAAGTCCAGATGGAGCCTGCCGAAGCCTTGGACACGGCCACCAGCGCGGGGCACGGCTGGTGGGGCACCTGAGGAGACGACCTCGGGAGTGCTGGGCTGAGGGGAGCCCGCTGGCTCCACCTCATGATGACCAGCTGAGACCTCGAAGGTTGGGGCCTCAGGAGCAGCGGATTGCGTCACCTCCTCAGTTATCACCCCAGGGCAAGAGTTGCGGGCTCCCAGGGGCGACACCTCGGGAGCCCTGAGCGGTGCCGACGCCTCAGCACCCATGCCTACGGCCTCCAGCGGAGCTCACCCCCCTGCATCCACTCTTGGGGTAAGTTCGGCGCTGGCGGCAGGAGGGGAACCACGGAGACAGGGTTCTCGCAGGGCCCTTCAAGGCCAACTGGACACAACCCCCATTCATCGAAGGGGAGCATCTGCCCCGCGAACTCCACCCTGTTCGAGTAGCAGTACAGAAGACAGCCCACATGTGGCATATCGGCATGCGAGGGGTCACCCGTCAGGACCTCGAGCACCATTCTTCGCGCCTCGAGCGGAAACCCCAACTCCTGAAGCCTCATGTGATCCTGGCCACCGGACAGGGCCCACATCGGCCGGGAATGGCGCTGGAGTGGGGCGACGCGGCGTTGGAGGAACTCCTTCCACCATGGGCGCAGTCACGCCGAGATCTTTCAGCCTCTTCAACTGGAGCCAAACGAAGGCAAGGCAGGGGTCCGCGAGCTTCTCATGGCCCTAGCCGGAGCTGGGAACGGTGGGCGCCAAAGGGGGCGAGAGCAGGGGGATGAGCACACCGACGTCCACGAACACCCAACGTGTCCAAAACCCACTCGCAGATGGTGGGAGCTCAAAGTCAATCCCCAAGCCTGCCATCACGGCCATAGCCTGGAAGCTCAGGCACCCTGAGCATTGTCGAGGATCGGTCAGGTGCAGCAAAAAGAAATGGCGCAGTAGGGCCACTGAAGGAGCAATGCCCATCATGGCCTCACAGACGAAGGCGAAAACGACAAGAAGGGAAACAGATTGGGGATCTAGGTGCAGCATATGGATCTGATAGTGGGAAAGCACGGCATCGAAGAAGGTGGAAAAGGGAGGAACCAGGCCAGCCCACAGGGCGTCAATGGATAAATTGGACCTCGGTTGCTGCCTATCAACAGAAGCGCGGGATGCGGGCCAAGCCACCATCTTCCCCCATTCATTGAAGCCGGTGGCGAGCGTAGGGCGGACCTTGTCCATAGCTTCCTGGTTGAGCACCAACGACCGACCAACGGCGGGTTCAATGCCCGGAGGTGGCTCGGCTGAAGACTGAGACTTCTTCTTCCCCTTCTCCGTTCGGCTCGGCGCCATGATGACGGGGAGGGCCGAGCTCAGGTCAAGTTGGGAGAGGAGGTTGTTGTTTTGGAAGGCAGAAGAATTGGAGAAGCGCATCGCCAGCAATGAGGGAATAACTGCGTAAGTCACGGTGGCCGCCAAGCTAGGCGGATATCAAGGTTGCATGGGGAAGCGGGGCCGCCCACATCCCATCAATTGCCATGCGTCAACCGAGGCCGCAGGCTGTTGGGGCCCGCGACGCTCCACACTTGCCCTTTGGCTTCGCCTCGAAGCTAAGTCTGAGCGCGCCTTGGGCCCAGGGGCTACTGTCGGCGTTCTGGGAACGGGGGTCCCCAGACTTGCCTGCCTGCGACCCACGACGTGGCTCCATCAGCGGCCCCGTACGGCCCATCTTCACCAGCAAACACTCAAGACCCTCGCGAGGGGCCGAGCCTCATGAGGCAGATGACGCAAGACCTCCTCGGGGGAAGCCTCACCAGGCTGGCTTGTGAGGGGCTGAGAGATCAAAGCAAGGGGCACCTCGCAAGGTTCTGTGACGCAAGCCATGACGACCAAGGCCAGGCGTGCGCCAGCGCGCGCAGTGTCCTCATTTCCTCTTTGGTGCTAAAGAGGTAAGCGCGGGCGAGGAGTCTCGAGGAAGTAGGCAAAGGTTTCCATATCGGTGCAACGACACCAAGACCAGCGGGATGGCAGGACGAAGGTCACTGTGGAGCCCAGGACGGCGTCCCCACCAGAGCCTTTGGCAGGCGAAGACCATCTTTTGTCAGGATAGTTTGTACCGGTTGTCCCCCTTCAAATTGGCTATTGTGGGGTCCCTTCCCGCCTAATATTTGGGAAGAGGACCCGGGCCTCTATATATAGGGCTAGCCTCCACCGTATGGAGGGAGAGGATCTGGGACTGGATCCATTCCACCAAGGCCACACACAAACTCACCAAGCAAAAGAGCACCTCTCCTCAGGAGGTTGTTCTTCCCGTGTAACTGTTCATCCTCAGCCAAAGAGGCAATCCACCACACCACACTGGAGTAGGGTATTACACCACATCGGTGGCCCGAACCAGTATAAATCTTGTGTCCCTTTGTTCTGCGAGGTCGATGCGCTGAGCCTTGAGATTGCGGTGAGGGCATGAGCTAAAGGGAGGAGAGATCTTCGTGCGCACCCGAGTGTTCGAACCTCAAGGGTTTTGCCGAAACCCGAAATCTGACAACAGAGTTCTCTAGTCACTATCACCAAGTTATTGGAACTGCGTGATGAACTATAATATGCAAGGGATGACGAAAACGATTCCCCGAGCTCTTCGCGATGCTGAAATCGGTGAAGGTAGAAATAAAGAAAAGCATCAAGTGTTGATGGTTGACAAGACCACTAGTTTCAAGTAAAAGGGCAAGGGAAAGAAAGGGAACTTCAAGAAGAATGGCAAGCGAGTTGTCACTCCCATGAAGAAGCCCATAGCTAGGCCCAAGCCTGAAACTGAGTGCTTCTACTACAAAGGAAATGGTCACTGGAAGCGGAACTGCCCCAAATACTTGGCGGATAAGAAGGATGGAAAAGTGAACAAAAGTATATATGATATACGTGTTATTGATGTGTACTTTACTAGTGTTCATAGTAGCCCCTCGGTATTTGATACTCGTTCAGTTCTATGATTAGTAACTCGAAACATGAGTTACAAAATGGACAAAGACTAGTTGAGGGCAAGGTGACGATGTGTGTTGGAAGTGATTCCAAGATTGATAAGATCACCATCGCACACTCCCTTTACCTTTGGGATTAGTGTTGAACCAAAAATAAATGTTATTTGGTGTTTGCGTTGAGCATAATATGATTGGATCATGTTTATTGCAATATGGTTATTCATTTAAGTCAAACAATAATTGTTATTCTGTTTACATGAATAAAACCTTCCGTGGTCATACACCCAAGGTGAATGGTTTATTGAATCTCGATCGTAGTGATACACATATTCATAATATTGAAGCCAAAAGATGCAAAGTTAATAATGATAGTGCAACTTATTTGTGGCACTGTCGTTTAGGTCATATTGGTGTAAAGCGCATGAAGAAAGTCCATGCTGATGGACTTTTGGAATCACTTGATTATGAATCATTTGATGCTTGTGAACCACGCCTCATGGGCAAGATGACTAAAGACTCCGTTCTCTAGAACAATGGAGCGGGTCACTAACTTATCAAAAATAATGCATACTGATGTATGCGGTCTGATGAGTGTTAAGGCTCGCGGAGGGTATCATTATTTTCCGACCTTCCCAGATGATTTGAGCAGATATGGGTATATCTACTTGATGAAACACAAGTCTGAAACATTTGAAAAGTTCAAAGAATTTTAGAGTGAAGTAGAGAATCATCGTAACAAGACAATAAAGTTTCTATGATCTGATCGTAGAGGCGAATATTTGACTTATGAGTTTGGCCTTCAATTAAAACAATGTGGAATAGTTTCACAAACTCATGCCACCCAGAACATCACAGCATAATGGTGTGTCCGAATATCATAACCGTACTTTATTAGATATGGTGCGATCTATGATGTCTCTTACCGAATTACTACTACCGTTTTTGGGGTTATGCATTAGAGACAGCTGCATTCACGTTTAATAGGGCACCGTCTAAATCCGCTGAGACGACACCGTATGAACTATGGTTTGGCAAGAAACCAAAGTTGTCGTTTCTTGAAGTTTGGGGTTGTGATGCTTATGTGAAAAAGTTTCAGCCTGATAAGCTCGAACCCAAATCGGAGAAGTGCCTCTTCATAGGATACCCAAAAGAAACTATTGGGTACACCTTCTATCACAGATCCGAAGGCAAGATATTCGTTGCTAAGAATGGATTCTTTCTAGAGAAGGAGTTTCTCTTGAAAGAAGTGAGTGGGAGGAAAGTAGAACTTGATGAGGTAATTGTACCTTCTCCCTTACTGGAAAGTAGTTCATCACAGAAATCTGTTCCAGTGATTCCTACACCAATCAATAAGGAAGTTAATGATGACAATCATTAAACTTCTGATCAAGTTACTACCGAACCTCATAGGTCAACCAGAGTATGATCCGCACCAGAGTGGTACGGTAATCCTGTTCTGGAGGTAATGTTACTTGACCATGATGAACCTATGAACTATGAGGAAGCGATGATGAGCCCAGATTTTGTGAAATGGCTTGAAGCCATGAAATCTGAGATGGGATCCATGTATGAAAACAAAGTATGGACTTTGATTGACTTGCCCGATGATCGGTGAGCCATTGAGAATAAATGGATCTTCAAGAGGAAGATGGACGCTGATAGTAGTATTACTATCTACAAAGCTCGAGTTGCCGCAAAAGGTTTTCGACAAGTTCAAGGTGTTGCCTACAATGAGATTTTCTCACTCGTATCAATGCTTAAAGTCTGTCTGAATCATGTTAGCAATTGCCACATTTTATGAAATCTGGCAAATGGATGTCAAAACTACATTCCTTAATGGTTTTCTTAAAGAAGAATTATATATGATGCAACAAGAAGGTTTTGTCAATCCTAAAGGTGCTAACAAAATGTGCAAGCTCCAACGATCCATCTATGGACTACTACAAGCATCTCAGAGTTGGAATATACACTTTCATGAGTTGATCAAACCATATAGTTTTATACAGACTTGCGGTGAAGCCTGCATTTACAAGAAAGTGAGTGGGAGCACTACAACATTTCTGATAAGTCTATGTGAATGACATATTGTTGATCGGAACTAATGTAGAATTTTCTGGAAAGCATAAAGGAGTTTTTGAAAGGAGTTTTTTCAAAGAAAGACCTCGGTGAAGCTGCTTACATATTGAGCATTAAGATCTATAGAGATAGATCAAGACGCTTGATATATTTTCAATGAGTACATACCTTGACAAGATTTTGAAGTAGTTCAGAATGGAACAGTCAAAGAAGGAGTTCTTGCCTGTGTTGCAAGGTGTGAAGTTGAGTAAAGACTCAAAACTCGACCACGGCAGAAAATAGAAATAGAATGAAAAGTCATTCCCTATGCCTCAGTCATAGGTTCTATAAAGTATGTTATGCTGTGTACTAGACCTATTGTGTACCTCACCATGAGTTTGGCAAGAGGGTATAATAGTGAACCAGGAGTGGACCACTGAACAGTGGTCAAAATTATCCTTAGTGGAATAAGGAAATGTTTCTCGGTTATGGAGGTGACAAAGAGTTCGTCGTAAAGAGTTACCTTGATGCAAGCTTTGACACCGACCTGGATGACTCTAAGTCTCGATCTAGATACATATTGAAAGTGGGAGCGATTAGCTAGAGTAGCTACATGCAGAGCATTGTAGACATGGAAAATTTGCAAAATACATACGGCTCCGAATGCGGAAGACCCGTTGACTAAACTTCTCTCACAAGCAAAACATGATCACACCTTAGTACTCTTTGGGTGTTAATCACATAGCAATGTGAACTAGATTATTGACTCTAGTAAACCATTTGGGTATTAGTCACATGGAGATGTGAACTAATCACATAAAGATGTGAACTATTGGTGTGAAATCACATGACATTGTGAACTAGATTATTGACTCTAGTGAAAGTGGGAGACTGAAGGAAATATGCCCTAGAGGCAATAATAAAGTTGTTATTTATATTTCCTTATATCATGATATATGTTTATTATTCATGCTAGAATTGTATTAACGGGAAACTTGGTACATGTGTGAATACATAGACAAAACAAAGTGTCCCTAGTATGCCTCTACTAGACTAGCTCGTTAATCAAAGATGATTAAGTTCCCTAACCATAAACATGTGTTGTCATTTGATGAATGGGATCACATCATTAGGAGAATGATGTGATGGACAAGACCCATCCGTTAGCTTAGCATTATGATCGTTGAGTTTTATTGCTATTGCTTTATTCATGACTTATACATGTTCCTCTGACAATGAGATTATGCAACTCCCGAATACCAGAGGAACACCTTGTGTGCTATAAAATGTCACAACATAACTGGGTGATTATAAAGATGCTCTACAGGTGTCTCCGATGGTGTTTGTTGAGTTGGCATAGATCGAGATTAGGATTTGTCACTCCGATTGTCGGAAAGGTATCTCTGGGCCCTCTCGGTAATGCACATCACTATAAGCCTTGCAAGCAATGTGACTAATGAGTTAGTTACGGGATGTTGCATTACGAAACGAGTAAAAAGACTTGCCGGTAATGATATTGAACTAGGTATTGAGACACCGACGATCGAATCTCGGGCAAGTAACATACCGATGACAAAGGGAGCAACGTATGTTGTTATGCGGTTTGACCGATAAACATCTTCGTAGAATATGTAGGAGCCAATATGAGCATCCAAGTTCCGCTATTGGTTATTGACCGGAGATGAGCCTCGGTCATGTCTACATAGTTCTCGAACCCATAGGCTCCGCACGCTTAACGTTCGATGATGATCGGTATTATGAGTTTATGTGTTTTGATGTACCAAAGGTAGTTCAGAGTCCCGGCTGTGATCACGGACATGACGAGGAGTCTCGAAATGGCCAAGGTAGGCCCCCCCCAGCCCAATCCGAATTAGGAGGGGGGCCGCTCCCCCTTTCCTTCTCTCCCTCTCCTTCTTCCTTCTTCTCCTACTCCAACTAGGGAAGGGGGGAACCTACTCCTACTAGGAGTAGGACTCCCCCCTTGGGCGCGCCATGAGAGGGCCGGCCCTCCCCTCCTCCACTCCTTTATATACGAGGAAGGGGGGCACCCCGTAGGCACACAAGTTGATTGTTTAGCCGTGTGCGGTGCCCCCCTCCACAGAATTCCACCCCGGTCATATCTTTGTAGTGCTTAGGCGAAGCCATGCGTCGGTAACTTCATCATCACCGTCATCACGCCGTCGTGCTGACGAAACTCTCCCTCGGCCTCAACTAGATCAAGAGTACGAGGGACGTCACCGAGCTGAACGTGTGCAGATCGTGGAGGTGCCATGCATTCGGTACTTGATCGGTTGGATCGTGAAGACGTTCGACTACATCAACCGTGTTTCATAACGCTTCCGCTTTTGGTCTACGAGGGTACGTAGACATACTCTTCCCCTCTTGTTGTTATGCTTCTCCTAGATAGATCTTGCGTGATCGTAGGAAATATTTTAAAATACTGCGTTCCCCAACAAAAAGTAAGGTCAAAACGCAGCCGAGACATTCATAATAACCTTAATAATATATACAAGTGCACATATCTTGGACTCCCCTTCGGACGGGTGCACTGCTCAAGGAGGATCTTCAAAGGCTGGTGGTTTGTGTGGAGAATCACTTGCTGACTTGGAAGTGTGCCCCCCCCTCTTTGAGGGAGGGAGGATCATCATGATCAAATCAGTATCGACTGCCACTTATGTATACCACATGCTATCTATTGATCTGCCCCCATGGGTCATCGAAAGCATAGACAAGATTTGTTGTGATTTCTTATGGCGGGGCATGGAGGAAGCTAGAGGAGGGCATTGTAAGGTGGCATGGGACATGGTTCGTAGACCAACAGAGCTCGGTGGACTAGGGATTCACAACTTGTGACTGCTCAATGCCGCTCTAGAAGTGTGATGGCTTTGGATGGCTAGGGTGGACAATCTTCATCCATGGCATGGAGTGCCTGGCTCGATCTCTCCACTGGCGGACAACCTATTCCACACCTCCGCTCTGTGCACGAACGGAGATGGCTGGACGACCTCTTTTTGGACTGACCGTTGGTTGGAGGGTTGCGCACCAAAGGACCTTGTGCCAGACCGCTTCGCCGCTGCTCCAGCGAGCAAACCAGGTTTCTCTATTCGTGATGCACTCAACAAGAATGTATGGACAAGGCACTTTAGAGGAGTTTTATCTACCAATTTTTCACCTTATTATGGGTGCGCATGGAGCGGATCCGAGTAAACTTGTCCAACTCTGCAACCTCGGCCTACAGAGCCTTCTTCGAGGGGAAAACAAGTCTTCCTGGAGCCAGGCAGTTGTGGCATTCAAAGGCTTCACTTCAGGTAAATTTATTTGGATAATTGGTTCTTCATAACAGGTGATGGATGGCAGACCATTTGCCATCTAGAGGCCACCCTCACCAGATGATGTGCACCCTCTGTACGCAGCACGATGAGTCCATTAACCATCTGCTCATTCAGTGCCCCTACTCCAAAATGGTGTGGCATTTTGTTGCACCGGAGCTCAACCTATCCTTTCCTATGTCGCAAGGAGACTCGACCATTGTAGAATGGTGGGATACAGTGCACAATTCAACACCGTGTAAGTAGAGGAAGAAAGTGAACGCACTTCTAAACCATGTGATGTTCTCCATCTGGAAAGAGCGCAACAGCCGGACATTCGAAAGCCTGGTGGTCGCCAAAATACTGGAGCAATGGTGAACATGGAAGCTAGCTTGGGAGCACAGGAGTAGAGGTAGAAATACGGTGGGTGAGAGTGAAGGTTTGTTAACATTGGTGTGGTGGATGGTAGCGAAGCTTTGCTTGCCGCCATACTCTTCCTTGTATTATTTTTTTGTCTCACAAATATTAATGAATCAACACGCAAAGCTCATGTGTGTTCCCCAAAAATACAAAGTCAACAACACAACTAGGGAGGGGATTACAAACCATGCATGGACATCATCTTTGTACTAGCTAGCTAAAAGACAATAATAATAATAATAATAGTAAGCAAAATAACAAGTACCACCTGAAGGGAATCAAAATATTAATAACGGTCTCCTGAATTAACCTCCACCATATAACCTTAATAATAAAATTCTGATTCATACTACTTCCTACGATGGTGGGATGGCATGGTTTGAAACTTGTGAGAGCAAAGAATCCATAATTGTAGCCTTATATAGGGTCATCTCAAAGCTTGAAGATGCACCCATACCAAAACAAACCACCTGCTATGAGAAGTCCATTGCATCCTCGCCATCACCCCCCCCCCCCCCCCCCCCCCCCCCCCCGCTGATTTAGCGATGGAAGGTGGCTTCTTGCGAGAAGATCACAGAGACACCGGCGCTCGTCGTTTCATATTATCCTTTTCCTTTGAAACTGCACCGAAAAAAAAGATTTTGGTGTGAAAATGAGTCCTTGCCCTTCTCTTTTAAAATAAAATCACAACTAACAAACCCATAAGAGTCTACAACAACAAATTCAGCCATGCATGTTAAGAAAAAGAAATTTGTCAATATCTTGTTGACACCAAGTTAAAGGTGTCGGTCGGTCGGTTTTTAAGTCACAAATGAAATTGTACTACTTAATTAACCAACAGATTGATTGACCTCAAATGATAAAACTACATCGATCTCAAATGAATTTGAGCAACACATATCGATCGATACATCGCCATGTATGTTATCATTAACGGGGAGGCGATGGTACAGTACCTGCAGCGGGCATGAGATAGATGGAGATGGTAGTGCCCATGTAGGGGTTGGGTCTTTGCTTGTCGAAATCCTACACGTCCATCAACTACTTCTGGTTGAGGTCAAGAGCAATCACCTGCGACGTCCTGGTGTCTTGGCTGCTGGCATTCGTCAAGAGGTACAGCACGCCATCACTGTGGGAGCTGAGGATGGGGTTGGAAACAAAGAGATACTGGGGCATGTTGTAGCCGAGGATATCTCGAGAATGGATCTCGTGCTCCTACCGGAAAAACAGGGTGCCCAGACCATCATTGAGCCCCTCCAAGGTCCACGTGACCACTGCCCAACCATTAGGCATCTATGAGCGTGGGTAGGGTTCGGCGTGGACCTGAAGTTCGATGAACCTGATGATGCCGGAGTCACTGGCTAGGGCTATATCCCTAAAGAAGTATGCAATGTCTGTGGTAAGAGGGAGGTGATTTTACGGCTGCCTCGGCTCTGGAAGGGTGACATAGTGGAGCGGGGTGCAGAGGGTGTCATCGGCGGGGGCGGCGAGCACGTTGTAGAGGACTATGCCACCCAGAGGTTGACCCAGCCAGCCCATGATGTCACCGATGGTGATGACCTTGCCGGGCACAAAGTCGTCAGGCGGTGGTGGATGTGGAAATGCAATGGGCTTGCATCTCCACTGACGGTCCTTGGAGTCGTAGGTGCACAGGTAGTATCCGGAATGGCCGGGGTGGAAATAGTAGTAGGCGAACACCACGATCATGTACGCATCACAGGCATCATCCCTGGGGATGTTGCTGTGGTAACGCAGGACACCAATATCGCCGATAGAGAAGTAGTAAGTTCCCTATTTCCCTTGATGTGCTCTATGCGAAAGAGTTCGCTCCTGCTGTGGCTAAAGTGGGCAATAGGCGGGTCCTTCCTTGGCGAGGCAGATATAATACTAGTGCTGGGAAAGTGGCGTTGATCAACGCATGCTTATCTTCCCTACCAATGTTCCTCATGGGTTTCTATTTGCTCTCGGCTGGTACGCACGCAGGCTTCGACAAACATAGAGGTGCTTTTTATTGGAATGCAGCAGACAATAAGAGGAAATACGGATTTGTTAGGTGGAAACTTATGTGTAGACCCAAAAACCTTGGGGGTCGGGCATTATTAATACATCCATCATGAATAAATGTTTCTTGATTAAATGGTGGTGGAAAATTATGACAACAAGAGTTGGATCCTTATGGTTCTCCATCCTTAAAGCTAAGTACTTCCCTCTTTCTAGTCCTTTGTTTGCCTCGGCGCGCGGAGACTCTCAATTCTGGAAGGATTTGGTTAAAGTTAGGCCTTTGTTTCTGGCTAATGTTAAGTTTGTGGTTGGGGACGGTTCCTCTGTTCGCTTCTGGTTTGATTAGTGGTGTGGAGACTCACCTCTCTCTGTGAGTTTCCCCACACTTTTTTCTTATTGCCCTAATCTGAATATCTCGATCGCCGAGCTTTCGACTAATAACTGGGACTTGACCTTCCGGCGCTCCCTATCTCCTGTAGAGTTTGAAGATTGGCAAAGGCTTATTGATTTCTTCCCTACACTCTCAGAGGACGTGGGACTCGATGGTCTAGCCTCATACCTCTTCTGGTCGCTTTTCGGTTAAGTCTTTATATTCAAAGCTCGTTGGTGGAACTCCCACCAGCCGATTTACTCAAGTTTGGAGGGCCCGTATCCCCCTGAAAGTTAAGATCTTCCTTTGGTAAGCTTTTAGAGGGCGTCTGCCCGCAGCGGACCAAATTCGTAAGAGGAACGGCCCGGGTTCGAAGTTTTGCGCCCTTTGTGGTGCTCTGGAGGACACGAATCATATATTTTTTTCATTTTGTTTTGGCCAAGCTGGTCTGGAGTTGTGTTAGATCGCGGCTCCATGTCACATGGAATCCCTCGTCCTTCTCTAAGCTCCGGGTCCTTGCTAATTCTTTGACAATCATTACTAAAACGGTCTTCTGGGTAGGACTTGGAGCGATTTGTTGGGCCTTGTGGATGACTAGGAACAAGTTTACCGTCGAGCATGTTTTCCCTGCTAAGCCTGCTGACTGCTTATTTAAATCTTGTATGTTCTTGTAGCAGTGGAGATCATTGACTAAGACGGAGGACTATGATGCTCTTGATCTCCTGATTTCTAAAGTGCGGGCCTCGGCATCTTCCCTATCCAGACAGGAGCATGTTGCTTAGCTGATTTTGTGCTGCTTCGACTAGTTTTTGGCTATGTTGTTTTTAGACTCTCCGACTTGCGTGCCGTGTGCTGGCCTAGGAGCCATGTACCTTTAAACTTCGGGTGAGCCCACATCTGGGGCATATTTCCGTTTGTCTGGTTGGTTGGTTGCTTGTGTTGAAACTCTACCTGGTGGCTTTATCTATAAAGTCGGACCCATGCCTTTTCTCTAAAAAAGAGTCGGGTGAGTTTCAGCGTCTCCGCCGGCAAGGCTGCTGCCTCATAGACGAAGTAGTCGTAGTTGCTACTTTTGCAGTAGAAGGCAGGGTTGTGCCCATGGTAGAGGATGAAGAGGGCAAAATCACCCTCGGTGTTGATCACCCAAGGCTCGCGGACGAACGGGCGGGAGGCGTCTTCTTGTTCCCCGTGATAGTCGTCGTCGGTGCAGCTGGCGGAGCAACAGAAGTAGGAGACGCGAGGCGGCGGCGCCAAGAACAGGCTGACCTGCATCTCCACCTCCACCTCCCTGTCGCGCAGGCTCCTCTGGAATTGATGGCGGGCGGACCTGTGGTTTTTTTGGTGGTCTTTCTTGTCGACCATGTAGGCAGATCTATCGAGGAGGGCTTCTCCCCAGTCCCACACAGTCGCCGCCGCCGCATCCTACGTAGCCGGCGGATGCGGTGAGGCTTCGTGGTAGCCTTTAAGCGACATGGTGGGTTTGTATCTCACACCGGCTATTTGGGTTTGTCTAGGGCACATCTAGATGTGCTCTAGTTATTGCACATCTAAGTGACTAAATCAAATTAGAAAGAAACGGATAAAAGACAAAAAGAAAATGCTTGCACGAATCTTAGTGTAAAATCAATGACATGGGACTTAGATGTGCAATATTTAAAGCACATCTAGATGTGCCTTAGCAAAACTGTATTTAGATTTATTATAGAAGGGGAGGAATAAGGAGGAGAATCAGGTCGTAGTCGGAGCCGGATTCATGGACAAACACGAGTCGGAGAGGAAGAGTCCTCCGGTGCACCCAAGGTCAGGCCAAGGTTCTAGCCGACCCACGGAGCGGTGATTGATGATTCATTGCTTCGTCTATATCTATACTACCCCTTTATTTTTAGAGATTCACAATTTCCAATGTTTTATATTATAAGACAGAGGGAGTAGCTACAAAGCAAAATGAATGAATCTACGTTCTTAAATATGTCTATATAAATTCATATGTAATTCGTATTAAAATATTAAAATATACTTATGCTCTCTCAGGAGTATTTAGAAATGGAGGGAGTAGTAGGTAACTGTTCTCAAGAGTATATACCCCTCCGTTTCTTTTTAGTATGCATATAAGATTTGATTAAAGTCAAACTTTATAAAGTTTGACCAACTTTGAAGAAAATAATATCAACATCTGCAATACTAAAGCTATATGCTATGAAAAATAATTTCATGATGCATCTAACAATATTGATTTCATATTGTGAATTTTGATATTTTTTCTATAAACTTAGTCAAAGTTAACAAAGTTTGACTTTAACCAAATTTTATATATAGACTAAAAGAAATGGAGGGAGTACATATGTCAGCTATTACTAGTAGCTATGTACTAGTAGTAGCTAACTGCTCTTAAGAGTATAAAATCGTTTTGCAAGCTGAATCTTGAAGCATGCGAGCTATCCACTCTTCTCCGCTTTTCAATCACAGTACAGGAAAAATGACAAATTGATGAAAGGGCTTTAGAGTAAGTTTAGTGGCCAACACCAAAATTAACTGGAAAAGTAAACCATAGTTATACATCTATCATATCAAAAGGAATAGCCAGCAACTAATCAATATTCATACATGGTATGTATCTTTATTTGAGCATATAAGCATTGTGCATCTAACAGCGAAAGGAATGGTAAGATGAAGTATTACATTGCAAGGTAACTGTTTTGTAGAGCAATCCCGAAAAACAAAAGTTTATATTGAACTTAAAATGTTTATCTTGTACTCTCTCCATCCAGAATTACCTGTCGCACAAATGAATAGAAGTGGATGTATCTAGAAGTAAAAATATGTCGTACACGACTTGATTGGTTACCGAAGATCTGGAAAAACAAAAGAAATGATTTCTTGTCAGACATAAACTTGAATTGGGAGTATGACCTGTAATTGAACAATACCTGCTCGCGGTTGTGTTACTGGCCGTGCTGAAGGAAATATGCCCTAGAGGCAATAATAATGTTATTATTTTATTTCCTTATATCATGATAAATGTTTATTATTCATGCTAGAATTGTATTATCTGGAAACATAATACTTGTGTGAATACATAGACAAATTAACCGTCACTAGTATGCCTCTACTTGACTAGCTCGTTAATCAAAGATGGTTATGTTTCCTAACCATAGACATGTGTTGTCATTTGATTAACGAGATCACATTATTAGGAGAATAATGTGATTGACATGACCCATTCCATTAGCTTAGCACCCGATCGTTTAGTATGTTGCTATTGCTTTCTTCATGACTTATACATGTTCCTATGACTATGAGATTATGCAACTCCCGTTTGCCGGAGGAACACTTTGTGTGCTACCAAACGTCACAACGTAACTGGGTGATTATAAAGGAGCTCTACAAGTGTCTCCAAAGGTAAATGTTCGGTTGGCGTATTTCGAGATTAGGATTTGTCACTCCGATTGTCGGAGAGGTATCTCTGGGCCCTCTCGGTAATGCACATCACATAAGCCCATAAGCCTTGCAAGCATTGCAACTAATGAGTTAGTTGCGAGATGATGTATTACGAAACGAGTAAAGAGACTTGCCGGTAACGAGATTGAACTAGGTATTGAGATACCGACGATCGAATCTCGGGCAAGTAACATACCGATGACAAAGGGAACAACGTATGTTGTTATGCGGTCTGACCGATAAAGATCTTCGTAGAATATGTAGGAGCCAATATGGGAATCCAGGTCCCACTATTGGTTATTCACCAGAGAGGTGTCTCGGTCATGTCTACATAGTTCTCGAACCCGTAGGGTCCGCACGCTTAAGGTTACGATGACAGTTATATTATGAGTTTATGCATTTTGATGTACCGAAGGTTGTTCGGAGTCCCGGATGTGATCACGGACATAACGAGGAGTCTCGAAATGTGAACATAAAGATTGATATATTGACGGCTATATTCGGACACCGGAAGTGTTCCGGGTGATTTCGGAGAAAACCGGAGAGCCGGAGGGTTACCGGAACCCTACCGGGAGAAGTAATGGGCCATATGGGCCTTAGTGGAGAGAGAGAGGGGCAGCCAGGGTGGGCCGCGCGCCTCCTCCCCCTGGTCCGAATTGGACTAGGAGAGGGGGGCGGCGCCCCCCTTTCCTTCTCCCTCCCCACTTCCTTCCTCCCTAGTAGGTAGGAGGACTCCTCCTTGGTGCGCCATAGGGCCGGCCGGCCTCCTCCCCTTGCTCCTTTATATACGGGGGCAGGGGGCACCCCTAGACACACAAGTTGATCCACGTGATCGTTTTCTTAGCTGTGTGCGGTGCCCCCTTCCACCATAATCCTCGATAATATTGTAGTGGTGCTTAGGCGAAGCCCTGCGACAGTTGAACATCAAGATCGTCACCACGTCACCATGCCGTCGTGCTGACAGAACTCTTCCCCGATAATTTGCTGGATCGGAGTCCGGGGATCGTCATCGAGTTGAATGTGTGCTAGAACTCGGAGGTGTCGTACGTTCGGTACTTGGATCGGTCGGATCGGGAAGACGTACGACTACTTCCACTACGTTGTGTCAACACTTCCATTGCCGGTCTACGAGGGTACGTAGACAACACTCTCCCCTCTCGTTGCTATGCATCACCATGATCTTGCGTGTGCGTAGGAATTTTTTTGAAATTACTACGTTCCCCAACAGTGGCATCCGCGCCTAGGTTTTATATGTTGATGTTATATGCACGAGTAGAACACAAGTGAGTTGTGGGCGATATAAGTCATACTGCTTACCAGCATGTCATACTTTGGTTCGGCGGTATTGTTGGACGAAGCGGCCCGGACCAACATTACGCGTACGCTTACGCGAGACCGGTTCTCCCGACGTGCTTTGCACAAAGGTGGCTAGCGGGTGTCAGTTTCTCCAACTTTAGTTGAACCGAGTGTGGCTACGCCCGGTCCTTGCAAAGGTTAAAACAGCACCAACTTGACAAACTATCGTTGTGGTTTTGATGCATAGGTAAGATTGGTTCTTGCTTAAGCCTGTAGCAGCCACGTAAAACTTGCAACAACAAAGTAGAGGACGTCTAACTTGTTTTTGCAGGGCATGTTGTGATGTGATATGGTCATGACATGATGCTAAATTTTATTGTATGAGATGATCATGTTTTGTAACCAAGTTATCGGCAACTAGAAGGAGCCATATGGTTGTCGCTTTATTGTATGCAATGCAATTGCGCTGTAATGCTTTACTTTATCACTAAGCGGTAGCGATAGTCATGGAAGCATAAGTTTGGCGAGACGACAACGATGCTACGATGGTGATCAAGGTGTCGCGCCAGTGACGATGGTGATCATGACGGTGCTTCGAAGATGGAGATCACAAGCACAAGATGATGATGGCCATATCATATCACTTATATTGATTGCATGTGATGTTTATCTTTTATGCATCTTATCTTGCTCTGTTTGACGGTAGCATTTTAAGATGATCTCTCACTAATTATCAAGAAGTGTTCTCCCTGAGTATGCACCGTTGCGAAAGTTCTTCGTGCTGAGACACCACGTGATGATCGGGTGTGATAGGCTCTACGTTCAAATACAACGGGTGCAAAACAGTTGCACACGCGGAATACTCAGGTTATACTTGACGAGCCAAGCATATACAGATATGGCCTCGGAACACGGAGACCGAAAGGTCGAGCGTGAATCATATAGTAGATATGATCAACATAGTGATGTTCACCAATGAAACTACTCCATCTCACGTGATGATCGGACATGGTTTAGTTGATTTGGATCACATAATCACTTAGAGGATTAGAGGGATGTCTATCTAAGTGGGAGTTCTTTAGTAATATGATTAATTGAACCTAAATTTATCATGAACTTAGTACCTGATAGTATCTTGCTTGTTTATGTTTGATTGTAGATAGATGGCCCGTGTTATTGTTCCGTTGAATTTTAATGCGTTCCTTGAGAAAGCAAAGTTGAAAGATGATGGTAGCAATTACACGGACTGGGTCCGTAACTTGAGGGTTATCCTCATTGCTGCACAGAAGAATTACGTCCTGGAAGCACCGCTGGGTGCCAGGCCTGCTGCTGGAGCAACACCAGATGTTATGAACGTCTGGCAGAGCAAAGCTGATGACTACTCGATAGTTCAGTGTGCCATGCTTTACGGCTTAGAATCGGGACTTCAACGACGTTTTGAACGTCATGGAGCATATGAGATGTTCCAGGAGTTGAAGTTAATATTTCAAGCAAATGCCCGGATTGAGAGATATGAAGTCTCCAATAAGTTCTATAGCTGCAAGATGGAGGAGAACAGTTCTGTCAGTGAGCATATACTCAAAATGTCTGGGTATAATAATCACTTGATTCAATTGGGAGTTAATCTTCCAGATGATTGCGTCATTGACAGAATTCTTCAATCACTGCCACCTAGCTACAAGAGCTTCGTGATGAACTATAATATGCAAGGGATGAATAAGACTATTCCCGAGCTCTTCGCAATGCTGAAAGCTGCGGAGGTAGAAATCAAGAAGGAGCATCAAGTGTTGATGGTCAACAAGACCACTAGTTTCAAGAAAAAGGGAAAAGGGAAGAAGAAGGGGAACTTCAAAAAGAACAACAAGCAAGTTGCTACTCAAGAGAAGAAACCCAAACCTGGACCTAAGCCTGAAACTGAGTGCTTCTACTGCAAGCGGACTGGTCACTGGAAGCGGAACTGCCCCAAGTATTTGGCGGATAAGAAGGATGGCAAGGTGAACAAAGGTATATGTGATATACATGTTATTGATGTGTACCTTACTAATGCTCGCAGTAGCACCTGGGTATTTGATACTGGTTCTGTTGCTAATATTTGCAACTCGAAACAGGGACTACGGATTAAGCGAAGATTGGCTAAGGACGAGGTGACGATGCGCGTGGGAAATGGTTCCAAAGTCGATGTGATCGCAGTCGGCACGCTACCTCTACATCTACCTTCGGGATTAGTATTAGACCTAAATAATTGTTATTTGGTGCCAGCGTTGAGCATGAACATTATATCTGGATCTTGTTTGATGCGAGATGGTTATTCATTTAAATCAGAGAATAATGGTTGTTCTATTTATATGAGTAATATCTTTTATGGTCATGCACCCTTAAAGAGTGGTCTATTCTTGTTGAATCTCGATAGTAGTGATACACATATTCATAATGTTGAAGCCAAAAGATGCAGAGTTGATAATGATAGTGCAACTTATTTGTGGCACTGTCGTTTGGGTCATATCGGTGTAAAGCGCATGAAGAAACTCCACACTGATGGACTTTTGGAACCACTTGATTATGAATCGCTTGGTACTTATGAACCGTGCCTTATGGGTAAGATGACAAAAACACCATTCTCCGGTACTATGGAGAGAGCAACAGATTTGTTGGAAATCATACATACAGATGTATGTGGTCCAATGAATGTTGAGGCTCGTGGCGGATATCGTTATTTTCTCACATTCACAGATGACTTAAGCAGATATGGGTATATCTACTTAATGAAACATAAGTCTGAAACGTTTGAAAAGTTCAAAGAATTTCAGAGTGAAGTTGAAAATCATCATAACAAGAAAATAAAATTCCTACGATCTGATCGTGGAGGAGAATATTTGAGTTACGAGTTTGGTGTACATTTGAAACAATGCGGAATAGTTTCGCAACTCACGCCACCCGGAACACCACAGCGTAATGGTGTGTCCGAACGTCGTAATCGTACTTTACTTGATATGGTGCGATCTATGATGTCTCTTACTGATTTACCGCTATCATTTTGGGGTTATGCTCTAGAGACGGCCGCATTCACGTTAAATAGGGCACCATCAAAATCCGTTGAGACGACGCCTTATGAACTGTGGTTTGGCAAGAAACCAAAGTTGTCGTTTCTAAAAGTTTGGGGTTGCGATGCTTATGTGAAAAAACTTCAACCTGATAAGCTCAAACCCAAATCGGAGAAATGTGTCTTCATAGGATATCCAAAGGAAACTATTGGATACACCTTCTATCACAGATCTGAAGGCAAGACTTTTGTTGCTAAATTCGGAAACTTTCTAGAGAAGGAGTTTCTCTCGAAAGAAGTGAGTGGGAGGAAAGTAGAACTTGATGAGGTAATTGTACCCGCTCCCTTATTGGAAAGTAGTACATCACAGAAACCAGTTTCTGTGACACCTACACCAATTAGTGAGGAAGCTAATGATGATGATCATGAAACTTCAGAACAAGATACTACTGAACCTCGTAGATCAACCAGAGTAAGATCCGCACATGAGTGGTACGGTAATCCCGTTTTGGAAGTCATGCTACTAGATCATGATGAACCTACGAACTATGGAGAAGCAATGGTGAGCCCAGATTCCGCAAAATGGCTTGAAGCCATGAAATCTGAGATGGGATCCATGTATGAGAACAAAGTATGGACTTTGGTTGACTTCCCCGATGATCGGCAAGCAATTGAGAATAAATGGATCTTCAAGAAGAAGACTGACGCTGACGGTAATGTTACTGTCTACAAAGCTCGACTTGTCGCAAAAGGTTTTCGACAAGTTCAAGGGATTGACTACGATGAGACCTTCTCACCTGTAGCGATGCTTAAGTCTGTCCGAATCATGTTAGCAATTGCCGCATTTTATGATTATGAAATTTGGCAGATGGATGTCAAAACTGCATTCCTGAATGGATTTCTGGAAGAAGAGTTGTATATGATGCAGCCGGAAGGTTTTGTCGATCCAAAGGGAGCTAACAAAGTGTGCAAGCTCCAGCGATCCATTTATGGACTGGTGCAAGCCTCTCGGAGTTGGAATAAATGCTTTGATAGTGTGATCAAAGCATTTGGTTTTGTACAGACTTTTGGAGAAGCCTGTATTTACAAGAAAGTGAGTGGGAGCTCTGTAGCATTTCTGATATTATATGTAGATGACATATTACTAATCAGAAATGATATAGAATTTCTGGATAGCATAAAGGGATACTTGAATAAGAGTTTTTCAGTGAAAGACCTCGGTGAAGCTGCTTACATATTGGGCATTAAGATCTATAGAGACAGATCAAGACACTTAATTGGACTTTCACAAAGCACATACCTTGACAAAGTTTTGAAAAAGTTCAAAATGGATCAAGCAAAGAAATGATTCTTGCCTGTGTTACAAGGTGTGAAATTGAGTAAGACTCGATGCCCGACCAATGCAGAAGATAGAGAGAGAATGAAAGATGTTCCCTATGCTTCAGCCATAGGCTCTATCATGTATGCAATGCTATGTACCAGACCTGATGTGTGTCTTGCTATAAGTCTAGCAGGGAGGTACCAAAGTAATCCAGGAGTGGATCACTGGACAGCGGTCAAGAACATCCTGAAATACCTAAAAAGGACTAAGGATATGTTTCTCATATATGGAGGTGACAAAGAGCTCATCGTAAATGGTTACGTTGATGCAAGCTTTGACACTGATCCGGACGATTCTAAATCGCAAACCAGATACGTGTTTACATTAAACGGTGGAGCTGTCAGTTGGTGCAGTTCTAAACAAAGCGTTGTGGCGGGATCTACATGTGAAGCGGAGTACATGGCTGCTTCGGAAGCAGCAAACGAAGGAGTCTGGATGAAGGAGTTCATATCCGATCTAGGTGTCATACCTAGTGCATCGGGTCCAATGAAAATCTTTTGTGACAATACTGGTGCAATTGCCTTGGCAAAGGAATCCAGATTTCACAACAGAACCAAGCACATCAAGAGACGCTTCAATTCCATCCGGGATCTAGTCCAGGTGGGAGACATAGAGATTTGCAAGATACATACGGATCTGAATGTTGCAGACCCATTGACTAAGCCTCTTCCATGAGCAAAACATGATCAGCACCAAAGCTCCATGGGTGTTAGAATCATTACTGTGTAATCTAGATTATTGACTCGAGTGCAAGTGGTAGACTGAAGGAAATATGCTCTAGAGGCAATAATAATGTTATTATTTTATTTCCTTATATCATGATAAATGTTTATTATTCATGCTAGAATTGTATTATCTGGAAACATAATACTTGTGTGAATACATAGACAAATTAACCGTCACTAGTATGCCTCTACTTGACTAGCTCGTTAATCAAAGATGGTTATGTTTCCTAACCATAGACATGTGTTGTCATTTGATTAACGAGATCACATTATTAGGAGAATAATGTGATTGACATGACCCATTCCATTAGCTTAGCACCCGATCGTTTAGTATGTTGCTATTGCTTTCTTCATGACTTATACATGTTCCTATGACTATGAGATTATGCAACTCCCGTTTGCCGGAGGAACACTTTGTGTGCTACCAAACGTCACAACGTAACTGGGTGATTATAAAGGAGCTCTACAAGTGTCTCCAAAGGTAAATGTTCGGTTGGCGTATTTCGAGATTAGGATTTGTCACTCCGATTGTCGGAGAGGTATCTCTGGGCCCTCTCGGTAATGCACATCACATAAGCCTTGCAAGCATTGCAACTAATGAGTTAGTTGCGAGATGATGTATTACGAAACGAGTAAAGAGACTTGCCGGTAACGAGATTGAACTAGGTATTGAGATACCGACGATCGAATCTCGGGCAAGTAACATACCGATGACAAAGGGAACAACGTATGTTGTTATGCGGTCTGACCGATAAAGATCTTCGTAGAATATGTGGGAGCCAATATGAGCATCCAGGTTCCGCTATTGGTTATTGACCAGAGACATGTCTCGGTCATGTCTACACTGTTCTCGAACCCGTAGGGTCCGCACACTTAAGGTTTCGATGACAGTTATATTATGAGTTTATGAGTTTTGATGAACCGAAGTTAGTTCGGAGTTCCGGATGTAATCACGGACATGACGAGGAGTCTCAAAATGGTTGAGACATAAAGATTGATATATTGGACGGCTATATTCGGACACCGGAAGTGTTCCGGGTGATTTCGGAGAAAACCGGAGAGCCGGAGGGTTACCGGAACCCCCCCGGGAGAAGTAATGGGCCATATGGGCCTTAGTGGAGAGAGAGAGGGGCAGCCAGGGTGGGCCGCGCGCCTCCTCCCCCTGGTCCGAATTGGACTAGGAGAGGGGGGCGGCGCCCCCCTTTCCTTCTCCCTCCCCACTTCCTTCCCCCTCCTAGTAGGAGTAGGAGGACTCCTCCTTGGTGCGCCATAGGGCCGGCCTGCCTCCTCCCCTTGCTCCTTTATATACGGGGGCAGGGGGCACCCCTAGACACACAAGTTGATCCACGTGATCGTTTTCTTAGCCGTGTGCGGTGCCCCCTTCCACCATAATCCTCGATAATATTGTAGTGGTGCTTAGGCGAAGCCCTGCGACAGTTGAACATCAAGATCGTCACCACGCCGTCGTGCTGACGGAACTCTTCCCCGACACTTTGCTGGATCGGAGTCCGGGGATCGTCATCGAGATGAACGTGTGCTAGAACTCGGAGGTGATGTACGTTCGGTACTTGGATCGGTCGGATCGGGAAGACGTACGACTACTTCCACTACGTTGTGTCAACACTTCCGTTGCCGGTCTACGAGGGTACGTAGACAACACTCTCCCCTCTCGTTGCTATGCATCACCATGATCTTGCGTGTGCGTGGGAATTTTTTTGAAATTACTACGTTCTCCAACACGTGCCTCTCCCACATTTCCATGACAAGTAATACCGGACAAAAGGAGTACTAATTAGTTCATGGACATATTTGTCTATCTTACACACACAAAATGCACATGATTCAGAGTTGCCAACCTTAAGCATATTTGTCTATCTAGATAGAAGTTGGGTAATGATATAGCTAGTATTGAACCTAATGGGGCCATGAGTAATTTTTTTCCTAGTTCAATCTTGAGAGTCAGGATTTGCCCTCTGATGCATAGTGTGTGCAACATCGTACGAGTGGTTATAATGCAGTTCCGAAGGATTAATTTGCATGTGTTTGAAACCAAAAAATGGGGCCATGGAAGATGAAATACGGGGAGCTATTTCCGAAGGATAAATTATCATGTCATAGAAACTGAACTCTTTTTATTTGTTTTAACTTTATCTCCCCCGTATGATAAGAGTGTTGATAATATGTATATTCCAGGTGCAACAAGGTACATAGGGATGAAGAAGTGCTCCTTCTATGGTGAAGAACATTGTAGATGTTGATATGCGGAGAGGGCAATTTCTATCGATCCCGATCTATTCTCTTGTGATCCAATGATAGGAAAACAAACATTTCGGCCTGGGCGCAACCCACTCTTAACCTTTGGTTGGGCCTTAGATCACAACCCAATACTAGTATGAACAAAGGATCGCTGTCGATCGAGAAAAGAAAAAAGGCAGGGCGGCCACCGCCGTTGACGAGAAAGAAAGGAAACCTTACCATGTCGCTGCCGCCAGGCAGCCGTCGCACGCCGTGCCTCACCCGGACATCCCGTTCGGGTGCTCGGCGTTCGCTCTACCCAACATGTCGATAATCTTCCCCTTCCATCTCATTCTTCGTTGCTTCCTCAAGCAATTGCCCTGGCGAGGTGTCGACCTCGTTCGATGTTCCTCCAGTCATGTCTCGAGGAGGAGTAACCCCGACGACATGTGCCCTTCGGCATTCCGCTCAACAGCAACAACAATGGTAGTTCATATCTCAGACTCTCTCAATTCCCAAGTCTCAATTTTCACGTTGTTAATGCTCAAAAGGAGGCCTCTTAAGTTCTTTGAGGCTTCTAGAAGCTTATTGTGAAAAAAAGACAGAAGTTTGAAATAAACTTGTTTTGGCCACATGACTTAACTTATTCCACCACCCTCTCGCAACGAGAAAAGACCGGGCAAGGGTGCTTTCCGCAACTTCCACATAAACCCGAAGGGGTTGCCCAAAGAAAAAACTTAAACACGAAGGGTATAGCGAAATGCCAGTGTTTTTGTTTAATGAAAATACTAACGTCCACATATGTGGGCGTTTGCATCTCGTTTCACACGCATGGATCAACGTCGATTTGAGTTTGCACGAATCTTGGCATGTTTGGTCAGATTTTTTATGCCACATAGGATTAGTCTGATGTCAACTCTATCTTTACCTGAACATGTTATTTTGCCATTTCTTCTTGTAGTGCTATATTGCAACTGTCTAGTGTTAGTAGGTGGCAATTTCTAAAGTTTTCAAATCATGACAACTGTAGTAGACCAGACCACATATGGCAACAACTGCAGTTGTCCAAAAATGACATCTGGAACTTGACATGAGATGGCAACTGCAGTTGAGCAACCATGACAACTGTAGTTGTCCGACATGGCAACTGCAGTTAAACGAACATGGAAGAGGATCCAGACCATGGCAACTACGGGGACGCGTGATGAGTGTCACACGGGGCGTGCGGGACCATGAGGTAGGAGGCCTAGCGTACGGGCGTGTGGGCGGTATCTATTTTGCCCACAGGTAGGCATGTGGGAGGGATCACGAGACAAAAAAAGAGGCGTGTGGGCATTATTTGTTTTGACCACGCATAGACGTGTGAGCTGGTTCTCTTAAACACCACACAGAACGTGTGGTCAGACCCTTTAACGCCCACACGTGTGGGCGTTATCCGCGTCCTTTTTAATTGTTTGTATTGCTTACCACATGTGTCGTGGTCGAAATTTCACTGTTTGATCATATTACATCAGGAATGGCACTGCCAGGCCCGCGGTCACACCCGACTATACCTGGGCAAACCTTGAGCCGGACCGGGCTTCGGGCCGGGCCTAGCCAAGCCCGAGCCAAAAAACTTGGGCCCGAGCCCGGCCCGGCCATCGGGCCTAGTTTTTTGGCCCAAGCCCGGCCTGAACACGCAAAAGCCCGCCGGGCCTCGGGCCGGGCTCCTTCAAAAAACTGCAAAAATGACAGGCCCGACCAGACCATCGGGCTCAAAATCTAGGCCCGAGCCCGGCCCGGAAGCAGCGTCGGGCCGGGCCGGGCTGCCCATGGCCACCAGGACTACACCCGACCCCCACGCCGAAGAAAAAACACGCGAACCCCACACTCCCCTCCGCAGCAAGCCGCCGCCGCCGCCGGTTCCCTTCTGCGCTGCTCCTCGCCGCGGCTCTCTCCGGCGAATCTGCATGGCCGGTGGGTAGCCCCCATCTCCCGCCCTGCTCCTCCCTATCGCCCCGCCCGCTCCCTGTCTCCAGCAGCAGCCGACGCCCCACTCCGGCGGCCGACTGCCCACTCCGGCGGAAGCCCCCCCGTTCCCTCTCACCACCTCCCAGGCCGTGGCCATGAGCTCGTCCGGTAAGGTGACGATCTTCTCCGATTCTTTGCAACATTTTCAGATTTGCCATGAGGTGCTGCTGGTACCTGGTAGTGTGGTTGTGCTTTGGCCTGGATGTGCTTTGATCTTTATGCAGTAGAGGTACCTCCGAGCATGAGCAGTAGCATAATTTTTGATCTGGATGTGCTTTGTCCTGATTTTGCAAAGTACCACTCCCTCCGTTCCGAATTACTTGTCTTAGATTTGTCTAGATACGGAGGTATATAGCACTAAAATGAGTCTAGATACATCCGTATCTAGACAAATCCAAGACAAGTAATTCGGAACGGAGGGAGTAGTACTGATGGTTGCTCCCTGGTTGCTGCTATATTTTGTATGTGTAGTGTGGTCTGTTCAGTGTGGGTGATTGGTTTTATATTTGCATTACAACAAAAATTGGTATGTTTATCAAATGCTGAAATACAAAGAAATGCATTTATCTCTTTTCTGTTGCTGCTGGCCTCAAACATATAGCCATTTGCCTGGATGGAAACATGATCTTCAGTTCTATGGATATGTTTGGTTCGAAATTTTCAGCCGTTAACTGATTACACCGCAACTTGAAAGCTTTACATGTGTTTGTTTCACATGGCCTGTAATCAAGTCCCATGTAATCCGTTTACATCACAGCTCATGGTCGATACCGCCCACTCCCCAGCTGAATCGGAAACCATTACCGGGTCGAGTGAGTCACTTGCATTTAGGTGCAGATCCTGGATGCCTGGCAATTTACATGTGCAATTTTGATCTTTTTAATCCATTTGTTTTGGATTTGGATCCAGTACTTCCAATTTTCAAGGTAATGCAGAGTTGCTGTTTAGAAAAGATTTTTCCTAACTGTGTTCTAAACCGAACATTACACTGTACTTGTATACCGTTACATTGCAAAACAAACAGAGTTGAGTTTTTCCCACTCCTTTTCCATTACCAGCGTATTCTGATTCAACTACCATTTTTTTTGTTGAGTTATGCAACATAGCTTGACCTTTGTTGCCTTGAAACTGGGTTTTTTTGCCCTTAGTTTCTCGCCCGGGGTGTCAGCCAATCCTGGCTCCGCCACTGCGTCAAGGTGATGACGGATGAGCAGATAGAGGTGCTCCGGAAGCAGATCTCCATCTACGCCACAATCTGCGAGCAGCTCATCGAGATGCACCGTGCCCTCACCACGCACCAGGACTCCATTGCTGGTATGCACACCCATACACCATCTACACACGCTTGATGGCTCAGTTTACTCTTTCCGCGTAAAGCGAGTAAAAGGCTCTCTCCCTCCCTCCTCCCTCCCTCCCTTGGACGTAGCGTTGTTTCTTTCTGAATAAAATTCAAGGCTTGTTGGATCTGTAAAAGTACTAGTAGTACTTTGTTATGAGCTGATGGAATAGGTAGTATGATGATTCGGATCTGTTTATCCATTTTACCAATTTCTGGGTGAGAATGCTGCTTTTACTGTTTGCTAATTCATGCATGAGCAAGCCCCACACATTACTATTGCTGGTCAGTCCGTTGTTTTTGACTGGTGGTGAAAGTACGATTTGACTCTATTCATGCTAGTGGATGCTTAGTTGTGGCTATGTACCATCCTTTGAGATTATCTGGTGTTGTTATAGATTGGTTGATGATTGTGATGGTAATGCAGGGGACCGGTGATAAGATGTGGTTCATGGTGTGCCATCTTCGATCATTAATTATGCAGGGTCTTGTTAATGTGTCTTTTTTTTTAGCACACTCATAACTCCTGAAGATAGGAATTGGCATCCTCTTGATGAATGTAACGAGACATTTGAGAGATTGTGTTATTAGGCCATTGAAAGTACTCCCTTATAAGCTTGACATGCAGGAATCTCATAGCATGTTACTTACCTAATTATCTTTCTACTGGGTCCAACACTAATTCTTATTCTGCCATTCCAATAATTTTATGACTTACATACAATTTGCACACTTGCCCATTTCGTACTGAAACATTAGTTGATAATTTACTCTCAAGTCAACTAGCTAGATTCCTTCAAAACTTAAGCATGCTTTTTTTCTTCTAATTAGCAATTTCTGTGAACTTCTTGTAAGCCTTGTAATATTTTTTGAACCATCCTAGGATATTTTTTTATGATCATTCATCTAGTACCACTGAAAGATTGTGCTTTTATGACACACTCCCGAAACATAGACCTATGGCAAGAGCTGTTTTAGATAGGCTCCTGAAATACAGTTTGTTGAGCCTCTTCACATTCTCAGTTTTTCTGTTGATCTATTTTACTGTAGCAGTTAGTTTATTTTCTTTGTAGTCAACTAAAATTTCTTTATTTTTTTCAGGTATGAGTCTTGATAATCTGTACTGTGATCCTCTAATGGTTCATGGAGGCCACAAGATCACCGCGAGGCAGCGATGGACACCAACCCAGATGCAGCTGCAGATCCTCGAGAACATTTTCGACCAAGGAAATGGAACACCAAGCAAGCAGAAGATAAAGGACATCACAGCGGAGCTCTCGCAGCACGGCTAGATCTCGGAGACCAATGTCTACAACTGGTTCCAGAACAGACGTGCACGCTCGAAGCGGAAGCAGGCAGCTTCTTCTCTACCAAATAACGCCGAATCCGAAGCCGAGGGGGATGAGGAGTCCCTGACCGACAAGAAGCCTAGATCAGACGGGTCACAGCAGCAGAACATGGCTGTGAGAGCTCACAACCCTGAGAGGATCTCAGAGATGCACCGTCACTTCGATGCAGCAGAGCGTGGGCAGGTCCGTGGTCCGAAGATGTATGGGTCCAGCAACGACAGCTCGAGATAGTCGGGCGGTCTGGGCCAGATGTCCTTCTACGAGAACGTCGTGTTGAATCCAAGTATGCTGAGCTGAGGAGAGCGGATTTTCAGCGGACGAGCACCTTGGGTGTCGGTATCTGGACCATTCATATCTGCCTCGTGATGTGCCGCTGGGAAATTGTCTCGGTAGAACTCGCAGTAATACAAACCGAATACGATAGGCTGGTCGTTGGAGTAAATGTGCCATGCATGGGTGGCAGAGGACCTGAGCCCAAACAGTGTGAGCAATTACTGATACAACTAGATGATACTCGTGCGTTGCTGCGGGAACTTGTAATAATCCACATGTGAAAGATTATGGAGTGAAAATAAGTAAACAATGAAAAAAATTATGTTATTTCAAACCTTTGCTGATATAGAAAGTGACAATAAGTAAGCAATTAAAAATATATGTTTATTTGAGCCTTTATTGGTACTATGTGAAAAGTCGGAAAATTAGTATATCGTAGAGTAGTATCTCATATTTTTGTAATTAAAATGCATTGCTTTTTCCACAAAATTGAAATGCATCACTAACATGAGAAAATAGGACATACAGTTCATGAAAATTACGAAAAAGAGCAAGCGATGCTATTTACACGACATTGTGAGGACAAATTTTGCACGACAACGCATATTAGTTCGGACATTCATATTATTAAAATGCAGTAGACAGCTCGATTTGCCATCGTGTAGCTGTCGTGCAGACTTAATCGTCCACACAGCTGTTCCGTTACTGAAAACATGCGAAGCCCAGTCAGAACCTACTGAAAGAAAGGCGAGACACAAAACCTCTAATGCAAATTCCTTTGAGTTATTTGTAGTAGGAACAGAAGCACAAAGTATAAACATATCGAACAACAACACAGACATACATCTTAGAATTTGTACATGACCAAGAGCCACATACCAATCAGTGTAAAAAATTGAAAGGGTAAGGTGCAGTTACAGTGCACATCAGGCCCGTACAACAAAGATATGAAGAATTACACGGCTTGAACGACCTGAATTGCATTTACAGTAAGTATGTATCTCTGCCACTGAAAAAGCGCATATGTCTTCAGGGGACACCACAGGGGTAAAGATCTGGACAAATTTACAACGGGAACAGCCTCATCTCCCTGCTCCTACCTAGCAATAACTTCTTTTTTGCACAAAAGGATCAACAAAAACTGGGAACGTGATGTAGCAACTAATTATAATTGCAATTGCAAATGAAACTGAGAAAGAAAAATTAACTACCTCAAGTCCAGATCAAAGATCCATGTCAATCAAATTCATACATGGAATTGATCTGTGTTCAGATACAAAAATGTATGCAGAGTAATTTACTGTGTAGTAATCCAGGAAACTGAAGGTAGAAATTGAAGTGATCTAATTCTCTGAACCCAGAAAAAGCATCTGCAAGGCCACGGCTGCTACTTACTGGCTTGAATTGGCTCCAATCATCGTGAAGCGGATTGGTATAGTATCCACTTCTTCCTGCTCCTACCTTGGCGACTTGAGAAACAACATAGGCGTAAAGATCTGGACAAATATACGATGGGAGCAGCCCCATCTTCCTGCTTCTACTATGGCGAGTTGGCTACGTAGGCGCTAGTTTGATTGGGATCCAACAGAAACGTCCATGCTTGGGATAGGTCTGGATCAATCATGCCGCCAAACTACACTTGGGGGCAGACGCCCTCGCCCTTCCCGGCGCCAGTTACTCCATCTGGAAATCAGGGCCTCCACCAAGCTAACTTAAAAGAACGATGTTCAGATCTGGGGACATAGATATGAAGGTTGAAGGAGGAGGCTGATGGTGGCACCCATGGTTGCCCGGGAGGTCGGGTCGACGCCATGACGTGTGGCTTGGGCCAACATAGTCCAGGCTCGCGCCGATCATGGGGTTCTCGGAGGGTGGCATCGAGCAGGTCTCGGACGGCCAGAGAAGGTTGGGTTGATGGCGACGCAATATGGGAATTGTAGCACAAATAAAGATGGAAGCAGAAGAACTGGGAAGACTACGCACGAAGAAGGGAGATGGAAGGAACCGTCGCACGAAGAAGCAATCAGTGCAACGGGAATCAACACAATCAAGAAAGGGAAGCAATTCGTGCGACGGGAATTAACACAATCAGACGATTCATTCCATTGAAAAATAAAAAATAAATTGCTGAGGTGGCAGATTTGCTTAGGTGGGACGTTCATGTTGATTGCTGATGTGGACAGTGCGCATGGTAAAAGAATATGAAGTAGTGGGGAGCAACTACTTAAGAATGGCAGATGCCGTCCACTCGTCCCACATCCTTTCTCTTTCTCATACTACTCCGTTCAAATCTTCCTGATGTTTCTCACTAAGTACTTCGTTCAAAGCTTAAAATGGAGTTAAATTAGTGGATTTTGTTCACCCGCAAAAAAAATTCCATGGATTTTGTTGTTGTGGCAATGATGCTAATCTTAGTACTCCCTCCAGTCATTTTTAGTCTGCATATAAGTTTTGTCCGAAGTAAAGTATCTCTACTTTGACCAAACTTATAGAAAAAAGTATTAATATTCACAATGCCAAATCAATATTGTTAGATTCTTTATGAAATGTAGTTTCATAATATACATATTTGGTATTGTGGATGTTGATATTTTTTAATAGGAATTTGGTCAAACTTTGCAAATTTGACTTGACACAAATCTAACACGCAGAGTAAAAATGACCGGAGAGAGTACTACATATTGGTTAATGAACATATTTAAATGTAGAGAAAGAGAGAGAGAGAGCGCATAAATCAACCTATCTATCCTAATACTTGGTTGATGAACATATTTCATATTCGAATGTGGAGAGAGAGCATAACTATGAAAATATTTGTGGGCAATGGAGGTACATTTTCCTAAACATAAAAGATTTGTGTTTGTAGAGTAATTGCAATATTAATAAACTATACTTTCTTCGTCAGGAAATATTTGTCATTAAAATGGATAAAAGATGATGTATCTAGATATATTTTAGTTCTAGATACATCTTTTATTTATTTTGATGGCAAATATTTTCGAATGAAGGAAGTACTTAATTGAGTATCTGCTGTACCAAAACCTGTGTTGGTACTCCGGCGGAAATGCATAGCCCACAGGAGACATGAGTCAAGCAGCAAAAACGTGTCGTGTGCATTAACTACGGTGGTCGAGATGTCGCTTTCCATGGATGGAATACATCATAAATACAACGAACTCATCTATCTGTACCTTGCACTAATACATCGATATAGGCCATCCCAAAGCATCTTCTGCGGACCCGATACCGAGCTATCAGGTGCTCGTCCACCAAAACTACTATTTGCTGAGCAGACACCATATCTCAGTATAACTACACTGAAAAACCTACTGAATTTGATCTGATATTGGTTGGTGTGCGCAGAAATCGACTAGTTCTTCCAGTACCGGACGGGCGAAAGCTTCGACATGTCTGGGTGACACGCGGTCCGGTCAGTCGCACTTTGACAACATACCCCTGTAAAAAAGGCAGCATGCGTTGGTTATCACGGTCTTGTTGACCTCCTCCTGAGAGTAATTTAGCTCGAGTGGAATCCCTTTGATTTTCTCGTGGAAATAGTTTGAGAAGCTGATATAGTATCATCTGCCCTTAGCCTATATATATGTTTATATTTGCCATGATGTTTATTAACCACACGGCAAAACTTAAAAGTTTACTTAAAGTTTTGCCTCTTTACTACTTCTCATGGCAATTTTTATGATTGCATGATTTTCTTGGCATCTTCATAGTAGCAGATCGTAAATTGTTGCTTTGTACTCCCTTTGTACCGAAATAATTGTCGCTGGAGTAGCTGAAGTTACTCCCTCTGTTCCTAAATATAAGTTTTTTTAGGGATTTCAATATAAACTACAAATGGAGCAAAATGAGTGAATCTACACTCTAAAATATGTCCATATGCATCTATATGTAGTCCGTATTTAAATCTATAAAAAAGACTTGTAATTAGAAACGGAGGGAGTATATACGAGTACATAACAGGCCAAAATTGTGTTCTAAAGTACACAACTTGTCAAAAACTCACTGCATATCTCATTTATAATATTTTATAAAGAAAAAAAATCAACTTTGTAGTTATAATCAAATTGCAATGAACTTAAACACAAATAATCAAATTCCTCCCGGAGGACTCTTCCTCTCCGACTTGTGTTTGTACATGAATCCAGCTCCGACTAGGACCCGATTCTCCTCCTTATTCTCCCCCTCTAATCTAAATCGAAATAAATACCCTCTGTTGTCTGTGTGATATATCCAGATCCACCATGTCGCTCAAGGGCTACCACGAAGCCTCACTGCATCCGCCGGCCGCGTACGATGCGGCGGCGGCGGCGGCGGCGACGGCGGCGGCCGAGTGGGACTGGGGGGAAGCCCTCCTCGATAGATCCGCCTACATGGTCGACAAGAAAGACCACAAGAAAAACCATACCTCCGCCTGCCATCGATTCCGGAGGAGCCTGCACGACTGGGAGGTGGAGGTGGAGGTGGAGGTGGAGATGCAGGTCAGCCTGTTCATGGCGCCGCCGCCTCGCGTCTCCTACTTCTGCTGCTCCGCCAGCTGCACCGACGACGGCGACGACCACGGGGAACAGGAAGGCGCCCCCCGCCTGTTCGTCCGCGAGCCTTGGATGATCGCCACGGAGGGTGACCTTGCCCTCTTCACTCTCTGCCACGGCCACAACCGTGCCTTCTACAGCGAAAGCAGCAACTACGACTACTTCCTCTACCAGGCAGCAGCCTCGCTGGCGGGGTCGCCGGAGCTCACCCGGCTCCCGCGACCCCAACCCGACATGCTGCCAGCTTTCGGAAGTCGCTGCTTCCCTACCGGCAGTATCGGTGTCGTGCGTTACCGCAGCAACATCCCCGAGGATGATGATGCCTACAGGATCGCGGCGCTCGCCTACGACTACTTCGACCCCAGCCATTCCGGATACTACCTCTGCACCTACGACTCCAAGGACCCTCGGTGGAGACGCACGCCCGCTGCCTCTCCACACCCACCACCGCCTGACGACTTTCTGTCCAGCAAGGTCATCACCATCCGCCGCTCCGGCTCCGGCTCCCCCCGTGGCATCATGGGCTGGGTCGACCTCTGGAGTGGCATGCTCCTCTGCGACGTGCTCGCTGCCACCGATGACACCCTCTGCACCCCGCTCCCGCTCCACTATCTCACCCTTCCAGAGCCGAGGCAGCTGCGAACTGAGCTCCCTCTTGCCACAGACATTGGATACCACTTTCGAGACATCGCCCTAGCCAATGACTCCGGCATCATCAGGTTCGTCGACCTTCAGGTCCACGCCGAACCCAGCCCGCGCTCACAAACTCCTAGTGGCTGGACGCTGGTCACGTGGACCTTGGAGGGGCTCAATGGCGGTCTGGACGCCCTGTTTTTCCGGCAGGAGCACGAGATCCATTCCCGAGATATCTACGGCTACAACCTGCCCCAGTCTCTCTTTGTGTCCAACCCCATCCTCAGCTCCCACAGAGATGGCGTCCTCTACCTCTTACCAATGCCAGCAGCGAAAACACCAACACCAGGATGTCGAAGGTGATTGCTCTTGACCTCAACCAGAAGACGCTGCTGGACGTGCAGGACTTCGACATGCAAAGACCCAGCCCCTACATGGCCACCACCATCTCCAGCTATCTCATGCCAGCTGCTGCAGGTACTGTACCATCGCCTCCCCTCCCTGTTAATGATAACATATGGTCGATCAATATGTATTGCTCAAATTCATTTGAGATCGATGTATACCATGGCATGAGCCTAGTTTAATCTTATCATCTGAGGTCAATCGATATGTTGGTTAATGAAGTAGTACAAGTTCATATATGAATTGAAAACCGACCGACCGACGCCTTTAACTTGGTGACAACAAGATTTCCTTCCTGTTGGCAAATTTCTTTATCTTAACATGCCTGCATGTTCATTCCAGAACTAGCTAGAATTTGTCGTTGTAGACTTTTATCTTATGGCTTTGTTAGTTGTGATTTTATTTTAATAAATGAGAAGGGCAAGGATTTATTTTCAACAAAAAAATCTGTTCTTTTTATGTGCAGTTTCAAAGGAGAAGGAGAATATGAAACGGCGTGCGCCAATGTCTATGGGATCGGCTCGCAAGAAGCAGCCTGCCATCGCTAACCCAGCAGCGGTAGGAGGAAAGGGGAGTATTTAACCAAAAACTACCACATTTGCCGGAAACGTGACAGAAAACTACCACTCTACGTTTTTGTGCGAAAAACTACCAAATTTTTCCTAAGCCGTGGCAAAAAACTACCAACTCGTGTAATCGCTCGCTTCGCCCGCGCTAACCCCTATTCTGACCGGTTGGGCCCGCCAACAGTTGCCACGCGGGCTAACTAACGCCCGGCGCGCGCGGACGGCCGTTAACGGCCCGTCCCCTGTCGGAACGGCCGCTGTCGGTCGGGTCAATAAGTGAGAGCGAGCGAGCTCAGCCACTCGCTCATTCTCTTCCTCCTCGCTCGCTCTCACTCGTCCTCATCCTCTCCCCTCTCCCTGGTGCTCTGAGCTAGGTCAGCCTGTCGCCGTCGCCGCCGCGGCCATTGCTGCCGGTAGAAGTTGAGGATGCCATCCTGGAATGACGAGGAGAGCTCGGACGAGGACATCAACATGGTTTCAATGGATCCTCAGCTCTTTGTAAGTGCATAATGGTGGAACAGAGTTAGGGTTAGGGTTAGTTCATCCAAGTTGGAGATTCCAAGTTGCTTTAGGTTGATTCGAAGTTTCTTTTGCAGGAAACCCCTGACAGTGTGGTGGAACCATCTTTCTGTGGTTCTTACACTGAATCTGAGCCGACGTGCATGATGCATCATCAGAGGCCGAAGAAGATGGTGGCTTTTGAAGGTGCTTTGACTGGGAGGCGATTCCTGGGTTGTCCTGTGCAACAGGTATTAAATCTTGTTTTGCTGGTGGAGATGTGTGATGTGCTTTGCTGCTGGAGATGTGTGGTGCAGCATGTGGTGCAGAGATGTGTGATGTGCAGAGATGTGTGTTGTAGTTAACTGAATTCAATACATGACTGAACCTTAGAACACCTACATGCAGAGATCTTTAGCGTACTGTGAACTGAATGTATTAGTTAGGTGTTTACTGAATATAGCTGTTACCTAAAAAAGAACAGAGTTAAATGAATTTATATCTACTGCTAAATATAGCTGTTAACTGAATTTATGTCTGATGCTAATTCAGAGAGCATATTGATGTAGGTGTGAACTTGTTATCCGTACTAAGTTTGTTACTAAGTGATTTGTGCTTAATTATAAATAATTGCTTCTGTAGGATGTAGGTGTGAACTGTGGGGTTGTGGATTGGGTGGATGGTCCTTGGCCAGAGATTCTACAAAAGTGCCTAACAAGGATTTGGGACATGTACCATGAGCAGAACTTGGGGAGGGTGAAGGACAAACAAGCCCATGAGAAAGAGGTGGCCAAGCTACAGAAGGAAATTGATTTCCTGTCAAACAACTACAGCCAATTGGTGGGAGATGTATCCAAGCTATTTGACTATCAAGATGGCAAGATGTCTCATGACATGGACTTTACCAGTCAGGCAATCAATGATCTAAATGCAAAGAAGAAACAACTTGAGGATCAAGCAAAGATTGAGATAAGTATGGAAAAGATGAAGCTTGCCAAGGAGCAAAGGTGCATTCTTCAAAGCCAAGCAGATATCATTCAGAACATGAGGAAGGCCATGAAGGAAGTGGAGGGGGACAGGGACCTACTTAAGAAATAGAAGAAGAAGCTGGAGTATCTGATTGCTGATCTGGTCAATGCTGGGCATACCAGCAAAGATAAGCTGGAGAGGATCAAGGCAATTATGAATGAGTGAAGTGCTTGGTGTGTGGGTTAAGTAATTAGCAGGCCTATATATATAGCTGGCCTTGGAATGTCATGCATGTTAGGTGTATATTTTGGGAAAGTTTTATGTGCTTTCAGAATGGTATGAGGGAGGGAGGTACTCTTATGGTTTAAGAACTAGTTGGTTTTATCTATGATGTAATGACTTTTATGTTAAGACCTACTATGCTAAGTGAGTACTCATGCTAAGTTAATTAAGTAAGAATGTTTTATCTATGATGAGTCTGTTTTACTCTGCATATATCATGTGTGGATAACTGACAGTAGTGACATAGTTGGAAGTAGAAAGCAGCAAGTAACATATATAGCAGAGTGCAAGTAGCTTAGATAGTCTGACAAATAACTTAACATATGTAGCAAGTAGCAACTAACATATATAGATAATCTGACATAGATAGATAGTACTACCATTCATAGTCTAACATAGATAGCAAGTAGATAGTGCTGACGAAACTGAACCTAGGAACTTACTGAACTTATGAAAGTTCAGGACTGATGAAACTGAATTTTTTTGCACTGAACTAACTGAAGGCAGCACTTCACTCCTCCTTCAGCATCTTCAGGCGCTGGGAGCGGCACACTGCAGTCACGGCCGCCCTCTTCTTCTTGCCCGGCGCCGTCTCCACCACATCTTCCTCGCCGCCATCTTGTTCTTGCTTCACCACGACGCCGTCTGGGAGATCGACCTCCGGCAGCGCATCCACGTGGATTGGGAGGTTCCTGTCCCCCTCCACGGCGTCGAGGACGGGAGCCAGCTGCTGCACTTCAGGCTCGTCGTCGGAGAGGACGACGACCTCATCCACCTCGTCAGATTCGTCAGACGACTCGGCCTCATCATCTTCACTGGACTCGTCGTCAGAGGACTCGTCGTCTGAAGACTCGCCGTCAGAGTCGTCAGAGGGGCCAAGGACCCATGGATTGCGCCTGTCCCAGTAGGCGTTGTTGATTGGGGCTGGGAGCGCGAGGACGGCGTCGGTGACGTGGTCCGCGGCGGCCGGCGGCGTGGTGGATGAGCGGTACATCCACCATCGGGCGCGTTGCCTGGGGTTGGGGGAGCGCTGCACCTCGCGCATCGCCCACAGCAGAAGGGACGGCGGCAGGATGGTGCGGCCGGCAGGGAAGGCGCGCTGCTTTTCAGCAGCTGTCATCACCTTCACGAGGCCGCGGGCGTGGTTCCTCATCATCGCTAGACTGGGGAACCAGCGCGCGATCTCCCTGTACTGCGCGCGCATCTCCTGGTTGTTGCCGGCGAGAGCTTCGATGGCCAGCTGCCAGTCCATGGCGACGGCGGTGGCGGTGGTTGTCGGCGGCGATTTCGACAGGAGAGAGGGGGAAGCGGAGTGGGCGGTGCGAGCGGCGAGTGGGCGAGTGAGCAGAGAGCGTGGTGGGTGGACACGTAATAAACTCGTAGAATCCGAAACGGCTGGGTTTAGTCAACGCACGCTCACCACGATGGCGGCTGCAGCGCACGCTGAACAGACGACGTGGTGGGCAACATATAATAAGTTTGGCCGATGTTATGCAAACAAATCACTAGCACTAGCCCATTGGTATTGGACGCATGATTACAACCAACTGGTCTTGGGTTCGAGCCCAGGCCAGACATTTTTTGTGCATTTTTTTTTCTAAAATGAATTTGGCAGTCACTTCTGAACTGTAGAAAGGGAAAAGTAAAACAAAAAAACAAATTAAAACATGCACCTAAACTGCACAAATGGCAAAGTAAAACAAATAAAACAAACTTAACCCATACATTCAACATTGCACATTGCACACAAGTTCACATGTCTGAATTTAAGCAGTCTAGTAGCAGAGCACAAACTTAGTACCATACAATCAAACTAAGTAGCAGAACACATTGCCACAAATTTAAGCAGTCTAGTAGCAGAGTTTCAATGGTTTCCACTAGCACTAAAATATAGTGCAAACTTGCTAGGGGGTTTCCTCTTCCTCTTGCCTGCTAATATCCCTGGTTCTGCAGTGGATGCTCTTGGTGCATTGAATGTTCTTGTTGATGCTGATCCTCTTGGAGCTCTTGTTGATGCTGATCCTGTTGGAGGTGCTGGTGAAGACCTGGCTGCTCCTGCAGAAACAGTTGATGCTGAAGCTCTCTTATCTGCTGCTGTTTTTCTGTTCCTCACTGCTTTAGGAGGTGGAGTATATGAGGCTGGCCTCTGTGAAGTTTGGTGTTGATGTGGTGGTTCTGGAGGTGGGTGACTAGCACTAGAGGAACCCCTAAAAATTTCTCTATTCTCCTGCATGACAGAATTAAGATAGTTAGTACATAATTAAACAACTATTAACTAAACAAAGAATGCAACATTTTTAAATGACCTGGTGTAAGTTCTTTCTCATCTGAAGACTTGGGTTTAGAGCTTTCCCACAGTAAGTAAATCTATGGCCCTGTAGACCACAATTGCGGCATGTAATTGTTCCCATCCTCCTTGTGTCTTTTGGTGCAGGCACCTCAAACTGGCCCTTTCTCCTAGCTGTTTGTTTCTTCCCTGCTTTTTCTTTGAACACTGGTGGCTCAATATCCTGAGTATGGGTGTCAGGCCAGAATCCAGGACCAGGGACAGGGTACACTATGTCTTTGTATGCTTCAATATATAGTGGTTTTTTGAAAAATTCATGCACATAGTCCTCTGGGTGCATGTGAATCTTGCTCATTGCTGCTATTGCATGACTGCATGTCACACCTGTCATGTCCCACCTCCTACAGTCACATGAGTTAGTAGTTAGGTTGACACAGTACTGATTTTCCTTACTAGACACTTGCCAAATGTCAGGACCAACCTTATGTGCCTCACAAAATTTGGCATACTTCTTATTCTCCTCTAGTTTCTCTGAATAGTTGGGTGTGATCATCCACCTGCTGTTCTCTGTTTTTTCCCTGGTCTTCTGCCTTTTGATCATTTGCTTAGTCCTTATTCCTTCAAACATAGTTCTAATTGGTTTGGCCCTAACATCAAGGATCATTTTGTTGAAAACCTCACTCAGGTTGTTCACAACAAGATCAGTTTTGCAATTGTAATCCATTGAAGACCTACACCAAGTCTCCTTTGGAATTTTTGAAAGCCACTTCCAGGCATCCTCACACTCTGCTTTAAGCTCTGCCATTGCTAATTCATGGCCATGTTTGGTGAATGAGTAGCTAGCCTTATCTACTAGCTTTTTTAGTTCTGCTCCTCTGAAACCAGCTGACTAAAAATTTGCATAGATGTGCCTGAGGCAGTATCTCTGAGGGGAATCAGGGAACACCTCATTTATAGCCTTAAGAAGACCCTGATTGTAAATTAATAACCATGGTCATGAACAAAAACAAATAAAGCCAGTAATAACTATATTTATGTGAACTACTGGCTAAGATAGGTTGCATACCTTTTGCCTGTCAGAAATAATGGTGTAGGTTCCAAATTTGCTTCCACTTCCAATGCAACATCTTAGCTGGGTTAAGAACCATGTCCAACTTTCTGAATCTTCCTTATCAACCACACCAAAGGCTATGGGGTAGATGTTGTTGCCATCTCTTCCTGTGGCTGCAAGAATTTGCTGTCCAGTGGTTAGCTTGATGAAGCAACCATCAAGCCCTGCATCCATACCCAAATTAGCTACCAAAAAATTACAACAAGATATTTTGAACAAAATGCAGTTATATATTTACCTATAAATGGCCTGCAACCATTAAGAAATCCTTACTTTGATGCATGCAAGCAGTAGAACATGTATTTAAATCTAGGAGTTGGGGCAGGGTTTTTTGGGTCCTCAAATGTTGTAACTACACACCTGCTACCAGGGTTTGTGTCAAGAACTGCTTGTAGGTAGTCCCTCAGTCTATAGTACTGCTCCTTCTGGTCACCCTGTACAACCTTAATAGCCTTCCTCCTTGCCCTATAGGCCACACTCTTTGATACATCAACTGAAAACTTGACTTTGCTGTTTTTAATAAGTGAATCCACAGGTGCTCTAGGATCTGCTCTAAGAGATGGCTCAACTTCTTTAGAAAGCCACTTAGTAGTAACTTTTGTGTTCTTTGCTGATACTGGACAAGTGTGCTCCATGTTACACTTCTTAATGCAAAATGTTCTTTCATGAGCTATCCTGGAGGCACAGATGTAAAATTCACATCCATGCTCTCTCTGTGAACACCAAACAATAATTCTTGTTGGAGTGTTCCTGTGGTAGTGAAAAGACCTCAAAGTCCTTATATGAAAATCTCTTAATGCTTCTCTGAACTGGTAAACAGAATCAAAACACAAGCTCTTGCACAAGAGTAAATGTGAATTGGGAATTGAAGGGTCAAAATATACTCTTTCCTTCATCTTTTTCTTACTACTCTTTGTCTTTGCCTTCTTCATGATGTATGGTAGTTCAACTTCATCTTCTTCTTCCTCATCACTTATGCCTGGATCACCAGCAAAACAAAACTCATCTGCTTCAGGAAACCAATCTTCAAAACGTTTTTTCTCTACCTCATTGTGACATCTGCTAGTTGGCCCAGGGTTCTTCACATGTTTCACAATAGCAGTACTTTGCAATGGTGTTTCCTCTTCATAGGCACACTCTATTTCCATTTGTTGAACAGCTTCAGCACTACCATCTGAATGAACTGAATCATCAGAACAAAATTCAGACACTTCAGTGTCTCCTTCAAAGTGGTTCAAATCTGCCTCTCTTTGAATCCTGCTCCTCTCAAGCTGAGCCTTTCTATCATCTATCTCATTCTGAAACTCAGATTGCTCCACAACCTTTTGCACACAGCAACTCTCTTGAGTGTTCATGTAATTCTGAATAGCCTGTGTACTTATTGCAGGTTCAACATCTCTCACAACCCTTATGTTCACAACATTGACATGATTAAAAAACTCCAACATTTTATGAACACTAGATTCATTACCTAAATACTTTACTCTTTCAGATCCAATTTCCTCCTCCTTCACATAGTACATGTAATCACTCTGCCCATACCCTTCACTAGCAATGAGTGATTGTAGAGTAACAAAAGATATATCTGACTCATATATAACCCTTTTCACAGGGTTTCTTCCTTCTAAATGAAACCATATCTCCCACTTCTTGTCAGCAAAACTGCAGAAATAGGTGCTCATGAATTCAATTGAAAATGACAGAGCTACAAGTGCAATACAGTTTACTACACATGTCCAACAAGCTCTAACAAACACATATTACTAATTTGCCAGATTGAAGCAGCTAACCAATTCATGAGCAGCTAACCTGTTTGGCAGATTGAAGCAGCTAACCTAGCAGATGATATTTTCCATACCTGCAACCCATTGGCGATGACTGGGCGAGCTGTGCCTCCTGCTACTGCGAGCCGGCCTGCGTCGAGAAGCTGGTGCTCCCCAACCAATTGTCGACTGAGCCCGCAGCGTCCAAACTTGTGCCACCGCCGCCTGCGTCGCCGCCGCCGCCGCCACCACCCATATCGCCGACGCCCCCCTCCGGAACCGCCGCCGCCATCGTCGCCGCCGCCGCCACCTAGTTCAGAGAGAGGGAGAGGACGGAGAGAGTGCAGCGAGAGGGAAAAGGGTCAGATCTTGACCCGCACCCGACCGACAGCGGCCGTTCCGACAGGGGACGGGCCGTTAACGGCCGTCCGCGCGCGCCGGGCATCAGTTAGCCCGCGTGGCAACTGTTGGCGGGCCCAACCGGTCAGAATAGGGGTTAGCGCGGGCGAAGCGAGCGATTACGCGAGTTGGTAGTTTTTTGCCACGGCTTAGGAAAAAATTGGTAGTTTTTCGCACAAAAACGTAGAGTGGTAGTTTTCTGTCACGTTTCCGGCAAATGTGGTAGTTTTTGGTTAAATACTCAGGAAAGGGTGATGTCGGGGATGCAATGGACTTGTCACAGTAGGTGGTTTGTTTGGGTACATAGTGCCTGCCTCTTGGAGCTTAAGATGAGATGACCTATAAGGTTACCATCATGGATTCTTTGCTCTCACTAGTTTCAAACCATGCCATCCCACCATCGGAGGAAGTAGTATGAATCAGAAATTTTATTTATTAAGGTTATGATGGAGGTTAATTTAGGAGACGATTATTATTATTTAGAGCTCCCTTCAGGTGCCTGTTAATTTGCTTACTGTTATTATTGTGCTCTAGGTAGCTAGTAGTACAAGATGATGTCCCTGGATGGTTTGTAATCCCCTCCCTAATTGTTTTGCTTGACTTTCTATTATTGTTAAGGGTTTTATGGATGTCTCGGCTGCGTTTTGACCTTACTTATTATGTTAACTAGTGTAGTAGTTGTTGGGCCACTTGTATATGTGGCTCGGTAGTGATCTCTACACTGTGCAAAGTGTCAATCTTGTCAATATGAAGATCCGATTATGGCATTCACGCATCATATATACATACTGGTCACTTGCGAGCAACTTCAAAATGGGTCGTTATACCTTCTTCAATTCTTGCACACAGAAGCTTGGTGAATTGTACAGGCCCCCCAAAATTCCTATGTGCTATCAAAGCATATATTTTTCTCTTCAAATGAGTTAACAGAAATACCTGATGCACTTTCATATATACAGTAAAAAAAACCAGAAGAGATGCACTGCAGATACGATGAATTTGTACAGTATGGCTCGTTTGATGGCTGTGTGCATCTTAGCTATTCTGAAGCAAGTGTCACTCTTTATGTTTTGTATCCGCTCCATGCTACATTTCGAGTTAATAAAATCATCCTTTGTCGGAAAAATAGCACTAACAGAAGAGCCGGTATAGGACAAAGAGCTGGCTCACTTGCTCCAAACCTCCCTTGTGTTAATTAACGGTGTCTCATGGCTCGTGTGATGCGTGCGACTATTAATTAAAACCAGCAAATAACCTACTACTACTACTAACACAGCTTTCATGGTGATTTCGGGCTACTATCATAGTATCATATTGCGTCCAGCCAAAGCACAGCGGCGCTGGTTTCTAGGGGCGTTGAGTCAGATCTGTTTCTCCATTATACTGTATTGAAATTGAATTGAAGAGAAAGAGAAAGCAGGGCCATCTACCTAACGACAACGACAGATTCCTTCTTTTAATAAAGAGACTAATGATCCTTTAACTACAACTGGGCCGCGTTTGATGCGTCCTGCTCCTACCCAACAGCTTAGCTAGGCGAGGCGAGGAGGAGAGAATGAAACATATGAGCCATGGCTTGGCACTGGGAGTGGGCTTTCTCCTCCTCCTCATCGTCGCCGTCACCGCACAAAGTGAGAAGAACAAGACCACTGTGGTGAGCCATCTCCCTGGCTTCCATGGGCCTCTTCCCTTCTCCCTGGAGACAGGGTATGTGCAAGTGGACGATAGCAATGGCGTCCGCCTCTTCTACTACTTCGTTCAGTCGGAGAGGAGCCCCGCGGAGGACCCCGTCTTGCTCTGGCTCACCGGCGGCCCCGGGTGCTCCGCCTTCTCCGGCCTTGTCTACGAGATCGGTAACTATTTGCTTAACCATTCTCCATTTTCATCATCATGTTGTGACTAATATGCTTAACCATTTTACTTGTTGGTTGCTGCTGCTGCTGCTGCTGCAGGTCCTCTCAGCTTTCAGCCTGCAGATTCTTACACCGGTGGTCCGCCAGAGCTGGTGTACAGACCGGATTCTTGGACCAAGGCTAGTATATGTTCCTCTTCTGCCAGCCACCAATTCATCATGTAAGCATAATCGCATCTTCTAATCATGCTTCTGTCCACTCACCAACAGGTTGCCAATGTAATCTTTCTGGATTCCCCCGTTGGAGCTGGCTTTTCATACTCTGCAACAGACCAAGGGTACAAGTCCTGCGACACCCAAGCCGTTGACCAAATTGTCATCTTCCTTACCAAGGTCCGTCCAGTCACATACAGTATTTATCATGTTCCGTCTTATCACTCATAATTAGGTTTGTTTCTTATAATACTACTATTCTACGCACCACTACTTCTGAAACTTCCCATCTTCACGGATTTCCCATTACTTTTACATGCTGTGCTACATGCACATAATATTTTGAAGAAAAAAAATTCTGGAACACGCACGAGTGTGCGTATCATCTATTAAAAAAAGGGAAAGGGGAGAAAAATCCCCTCCAGTTAGCAGTAATTACAATATTTTGAATTCATATTTTTTAGCTAATTATTCTGAATTCTTATTATCATTATTTTCTCCATCTGCAGTGGTATGAGGATCATCCACAGTTCTTACTGAATCCACTTTTCATTGCCGGAGATTCGTATTCTGGCTTAATTGCGCCACCGCTAACCTTTCAAATTGCTAAGGGTACATAGAAATTTCCTTCTTGTTCCTTATTACAAATATTCCGCTCATCCTACAAAATTGAGAACTTTGGCATGAAATACTCCCTCTGTATCAAAATGTAAGGCGTTTTTGAGTCTCAATCTAAACCCAAAAAACGTCTTCCAGTTTGATACATAGGGAGTGCAACATATCTCTACTCAAATAATCCTTGACTTTAGTGTTGAACCCTCAGTGTTGTGCTTTAAATTACCTATCCCGTGCCTCTTTTCCAGGTATAGAAATGGGTTACAAGCCACTTCTTAATCTGAAGGTCAGACAACCTTTCTTTACTTTTGGAACAATTAACACATGATGTCTTTGTGTTGCTTTCTAAGTAGCGGCTAATGTTTCAACATGTGTATTGCTTCAGGGTTACATCATAGGCAACCCATTAACGGATCACAAGTTCGATTTGCCAGCCAGAGTCCCATATGCCCATAGGATGGGTCTCATATCTGACGAACAATATGAGGTGGTAGAGGGAATCACATCCTTTCTTTCTCATAGTATTGAGTTGCGTTATTTCACTTATTTGTGATGATTAAAATGTCTGTTTGCTCAACTTCAGATATACAGGGAAAGTTGCGGTGTGGACACCGGTATGAACCGAAACATACAATGCAAAAATTGCCATGATGCAATAGATAAGGTACGATAACTAGGAAATGTAGGGAAATGAAGGAAGCCCTTTTGTCTGAATTATTGATGATGCTTTTCCTACCAAGTGTAGTGTTTGAAGGGCATAAACATACATCACATCCTAGAACCCGAATGTTCTGCCGAATACAATGGAAATTCAGATAGCGGCAGGACGTTGCTTGACTTTGGTAGCGCGGAGCTTGGCTTGTCAGATATTTCTTCGGAGTGCAGAGTTAGTGACAAAGAAACCTACCTTAAATTCCTTAAGATTGTGCTCTTTGCTAATTTTAATGAACATATCTATATTTTCTGCATGCAGGAGAAAGGATATAGCATGTCTGGCATCTGGGCAAACAACATGGCAGTGAGAAAGGCTCTGGGTGTTCACAAGGGAACGGTTCCTGTGTGGCTGAGGTGCAACCATGGCACGCCATACACCACCGACATCAGGAGCAGCGTGGAGTATCACCGGAGCCTGACCAGCAAAGGCTACCGGAGCCTAATCTATAGCGGCGACCACGACATGACCGTGCCTTTCATCGGCACCCAGGCGTGGATCCGCTTTCTCGGCTTCGCCGTCGTCGATGAATGGAGGCCATGGTATGCCACCGGCCAAGTTGCTGGGTGAGTACGTTTGAGCCACTACCAGTGAAATCCAGTTGTTTTCCCCATCAGCTTGGGGAAACTTTAACATTCTTGATTTTTGACGCCGTTGATTGAGCTGCATTTTATGTGTGTGCAGGTTTACAACGTTGTACGCTAACAACCTCACTTTTGCGACAATCAAGGTACGTGAAGGGACTGCTAGTTTGATGTATTGACACTATTTGTTAATTTGCTACTCTATTTGTTTGTCATGCCAAGCAAGTGTTTCTTTGTTTAATCAGGGTGGTGGTCACACTGCTCCAGAGTACAGGCCCAAGGAATGCTTGGCCATGGTCGATAGGTGGCTCTCCGGCCGTCCTCTCTAACTCGACTTCTCGCGCGCATCACATGTGCTTTCTCTACGCACACAAGGATTTTCGATTCGGGAATACTATTCTATCGGCTGTAACCTCCTACTGTTAAGTTTGTCAATGTATAGCGTGACATGGTACATATAACATTTGCATGTTCATCATCGTCAAGGCAATACAAGTGTGATGATCCAGCCGATGCATCGATGGATGCATGCAACCTTCTATTATTGCATAGTTTTGAAAAATCCAACATCACAAAAGGGAGAATAAAAGGAACAAAAGCTATCACAAGGCTGAGAACAACAATGAGCGGCCATCTCCCATTGGTTGCACCTAGAGTTCATGGACACTCGGTTCTCCTCCCACCGAACATAGTACCACATGCTGACATGCAAAGCCAATTAAAGTTCAGGTTCCAACAACTGCACAAAAATAACACCACGGTAGTTCTGCTGAAAACAGCGTCAGTCCGGATTAGTTCTAATCAAATCATATCAAAATCATATATAAATATTGTAAACATGGCATGAATACTTTATAAATTATAGATACGTTGGAAGCATATCATCACACAACCTTTCTTTACTCTTGGAACAATTAACACAGGTTGTCTTAGTGTTGCCTTCTAAGTAGCTGCTAATGTTTCAACATATATATTGCTTCAGGGTTACATCATAGGCAACCCATTAACGGATCACAAGTTCGATTTGCCAGCCAGAGTCCCATATGCCCATAGGATGGGCCTCATATCTGATGAACAATATGAGGTGGTACAGGGAATCACATCCTTTCCTTGAGTTATTTCACTCATTTGTGATGATTAAAATTTCTATTTTGCTCAACTTCAGACATACAGGGAAAGTTGTGGTGCGGGCACCAGTATGAACCGAAACATACAATGCAAGAATTATGACACCGTATGCAAATGTGACACGTCCGGCCAGTTATCAACTTAAAAAAAACTTATTTTCTGAATTTTTTCTGAATTTTTTAAATTCAAATGTGTTACTATTTTTTCAATAAAAGTTTGAATTTTTTTAAAAATGTCTGCATTCAAAATTCGGTTTGTTGCCTTGCAGGGACGCAACTTCCTTTTGTTATTTTATTTTTATCTCTTGATAGACAAGTTGATTTTTCTTGTCCGGTAAGTATACGACTTAGAAACCAAGTCGGATTGAGATTGTGATCACGACGCAGTACCGCCTCTGGTCCTAATATATATACTGCTACTGGTTGCGGCCAAAGACACATCGAAAACACCTAGTGTTTTACTTCATCTCAAAACTTGTGCTGCCATCGTAGTCTACTTCATCCCTAACGCTGGTGTGCATCGGCGTGCGGGAGAGCGGGTCTTTGAAACCGTTCGTCCTTTCGATCCTGCACAGGGAGAGGACGAATTAGGTTTTTGGGAAGCGCTCTGCGCGACTGCTCAAGTTCATCATCATGGGTCGTCTTCTGTTCAAGTCGAGCGGTGCTACTCATTGACGTCTTCATCGCCGTCAACAACAAATCGTCACCAACATCGTCATCATCACCGTTGCTTCTTCAGCAACTAACAAATAGTACGTCCTACGTGTTCTGTTCATGTCTCTCCCCGTAACTTGCTACTTAATGTGTGATGCTGATGTGCATGTTTAGTTGTTCATCTAGTTTGCCAGATTGTTGCATTCTAGTCTTTGTTTTAGTCATGAATTATTTACTGAAATTAATCATGAACTTGTCTAATATTCCAACATAGCTTTGTCAAACATGGTCGAAAGAGCATCAATGGCAAAGTTAAAATGGCAAAGAGGGGACAACGGGTCACCTTATAGCAACCCTCTTTTCTTTGAAAGAAGTGACCAACATCGTCGTTGATCAAAATGGCAGTCTGGCCCCCGCTTCGAACCCCTTTCGAATCTCATGAAGGAAAGCCCGGTTGAGCCGATCGTAGGAGCAAAACAGCGTGGAAAGAAAATCTCCTCTCTACAGTCGCTTCCACTCCGCATCCCTCTCTATCGCAATCTCAACGTCAACCTCCACCTCGCAGACACAGTTTCTTCCTGTCATCACACTCCTACACCACAAGATACAGAGCAGCTCCTCTGTAGAAAAACAGGAACAGAGCGCGGTCCTCCACAGCTCCGCTCCGCTCCCTCCGGCCGCACCACAACAAACCAATGGGCGCCGTCTCGGCGACGGCGGACGTCGTGGTGGCGCTCTTCTCGCTGATCATGGCGGTGGCGGCCCCGCTGTTCGACTCTCAGGTCGTGCTCCCGCGCGACCTCTACCCGGCGCCGCTCGTGGACATCCACCGGTGGTTCGCCGTCGCGTTCGGGCACTACCTCGTCGCCGACCCGCCGCCTTTCTTCCTCGGCCTCGTCTGGCTCGACCTGGCCTTGCTGTGGCCCGTCTGCGTCGCCAACCTCTACGGCATCCTCGCGCGCCGCCGCTGGTCGGCCACCACCTCGCTCATGGCGGGGGTCTACATGCTCACCTACTTGGTACGTACCCGTCTTGGTCCTGCGTTTGCCCTTTCTTCTTGCTTTGCTTCAAGATCCATACAGGCGAAGTGATAGCTTCTTTCTCCGTTGACCAAGCGACAAGCATTTCATACAAGAAAAATCTTGATTGCTGCGCTGCCTTGGTGGTGGAAGTTTGTGGAGGAGAGTTTTTTTAGTGAAATGATTGATAATGTGATTCGATAATTCCTTGAGCAAATTTCACCGCCAGTTGTTGGTTCTGCCGACACTCGACTTGAGCAAATGACTTTATCCTCTTGTCTTCTCGCGGAGAGTGAATTACAAAAAACATCGACATTGAAGACTAGATTTACAGAAACCACAAGTCTATAATTTTGTAGGCTTCTCTGACCGCCACCGCCGCCGCCACTCTAGGGCACCATGGCGACGCGGCGGCGGTGGCGGTCGGAGATGTGACAGGGTTCGACGGCGGCGAACGAGTGGGAGCAGAGAGCGCGAGAGAATGAGGGTTGGGGGTGGGCCTGTAACGATTGAGGAAGGGACCGGTAGAAGAGGGTACCGGCTCGAGCAGGCCCGGGCACGGCGTCTGACGCTGTCTAACGGCTCAGACGGATGAACAGTGCCGCCACGTCGACAAAAGCGGGCCTACCTGTCATAATCTCACTTAAAACGACCGAACTGAGCAACTAGTGTTTTCTGCAAAAAAATTAGCCTGGAAGTTAGTGTTTTTGGGCACAAAATTATAGACTTGTGGTTTCTACAAACCTAGCCTTCAATATCAATATTTTTTACAATTCACACTCTCGCGGAAGATCTTTCTCGATTCGTTTCTAATGGTGACCGCAATTGTTTCAGTCCGCCATACTCGGCGACATGTTGGGCTCAGGAAAAGCAACGCTGAGGCTGCTTCAGCTGTATGTTCCGTTCATCGTGGTTGCTGTAATTGCAGTTTTGCGTGGTCTCTGCTCATGGTCAGCGCCGTTAGCTGCTGCAACATCGGTTGCATCTTCAGCTCAGAAGAAGAAAGCCTAGATTAAATTTGTGTTTATCACATTTTAGAAAGAAAGTAATCAAGTTCCATTCGATGTAAATGTGCAAGTACTTGTTCAATGACTGGTGTATCTTTTCTTTCATTATTAAGCATTAGCACCGTAAAAGTCATCCCCCGTCGCGACGGCCACACGACGACGCTTGCAGCGACGTCCCGCCACCACCATCAACAGCGCAAAGGGATGCCATGGCCCGCATGACAATGTTTTTCTTAAACACAGTGCATCACAATGTTGAAAGGATGGGGCTGCCAGGCTCGGGCAGGCCACCAACGACCAAAGATGCTACATCTACGGGACGTAGGAAGGGTTAACCAAGGGCATGTATAATGGTGTTACTTTTAGAGTGCTACGTAGGATAAATAATGAGGTGGAGGAGAGAGAACTCATAAGAGAAGACTTGTCTTCTCTTATTTAAGATAAGACAAGAGATGATTTCTTAGCACAATATGTCTCACCACATTTTTAGGAATTGCTAATTATTGAAGATAAAGCTAAGAGATGACCCATTGTAGACATTTTTCTTTGTCGTATCTAAATTACATGCAAAACTTAAGATAAGACTATCTTATCAACCATTGTACATGCCCTAAACTCTCTCCCCCCTTTCACGGGGGCGGACCCCTCTCTCCAGCAATCTCCAATCAACAACTCACACGTTACATATTTACGTTAATTACGTAACTAGAATCATGTAGGTGTAGCATTACTCACCAACGACTCATGCACGCACAGCACAATAGCAAAGGATGTGTTTGGTACATGTGAAAAAAATAGACGATGTGTTTTTTTAATGAAAAAGATCGGAGTTATCAATTCACCGGAAGTACAAAGCATCTCAAACACACAAAAAAATACATCAAGATTCCGAAACCACCGATGTGTTTGGTAGCATTATCAACCTAGTATATATGTTCTCCTAGACATACTAGGTGTAGACATGTTAAGTACATGCAACTGTTATTATTTAGTAGCGGTGTATGCTTTGAGACAAGCTGAGTTGAGACATTTGTTTGGTCGCTTGCATTGTGATTAGACATGCTTTAAACTAAGACTGTGTTGGTAGGATGTAACTTATCCAGATGTGGTTACCTTCTTTTAAGGTGGTGAGGATACTATGACAATTACAAATAGACAACATTTTTATTGAATCGTTATAAATAAAATTGGGTTCATATTTTATTATACTAGATGATACCACGCGCATTGCTACGGGAATTGGTTGCAAAATATTTTAATTAGATTGTATTGTGTGGGATATAAATATTTAGATAAATAGCACATGAACCAAAATTAAAAATACATAACACTTATTATATTTGATTATGTACATTGGTAAAATGTTTATTGAATATAAGTAGAGTAATAGAATGAAAAATATTTTCTCATGCATGGTCGCATGTGGTGGTGGATCTTTTTCC